>NC_056703.1:2008211-2087620 GCF_018831695.1 Puntigrus tetrazona | reverse complement strand
TTGCTGTCACACCATAGGACATGAAGTTTGGGCTTAGTAAGATTTATTTTTATTTTTATTCTTTATTTCATTATTTCATTATTTTTAACCAAGGCCACATGTTTAATCAAAAATACAATAAAATCAGTAATATTGGGAAATATTATTACAATTTAAAATAACTACTCTATTAGACTATATTTTACAATATAATTTCTTCCTGTAATATTGAAGATGAATATGCTGATTTGATGCTCAATAACAAAAAATCTTATTATCAATAAGAAATTAAGTGCTGTTTAATATTTTGAGAAATATTTAATGACTAGAACAGTATTTATTTTAAAAGAAACCTTTGTACTTCTATAAATGCCTGCATTGTCGGTTTGATCATTGTAATGCATTCTTGCTGAATAAAAGTATTAGGCCTAATTTATTGAATAGAATAGTCCACACATACACACACACACACACACACACGATATATAATTTTTTAGAATACCATTTCATTTCATTTTTTTTCAAACATGGATTGGTTTGTGCAAACTTGTGACACTGTGACAACATAACCCATCTGTGTCATGGCCTACTATGGCACTGGTGAAGGAAATGTATTCCTTCAGGCTAGGAAATGACAAAAACAAAAAGTGGCGGAAGTAAAAAAGAGTTTCTTAGCACTATATCTTCAGGGCAGATTTATAAATGATCTGAATGCATATGGTTAAAAACAGAAGTTCCTCAGGAAGCACTTCTCTCTGTGTATAAACAGAACAAACATCACCCAATGTAATAATGCCACACATGACTACTAAGCTCAGGGCTACAGAGGCATTCAGGTCCTCTCGCTAATATCCAACATTAAATGCAATCCAATTCAATTTACAAAGGCAGACAAAACACACACTAAACAGATTCTCTCTGCTGAATGTACCATTAAACATGGCCACAGAAAGACACAAGCATGAAAAAATGCCCTAACTGTATTGAGACAGAAATAACCAGCAGCGTGCTGCTTCTTTAGGGCCACGTGAGGAAGGAATTATCCTGTTCGACACACTTTCACGCTCATGGATAAACAAAGAATAAAACAGAAAGAGCTGTGCACAGGAACTTTACTTTTCTGTTTCTATGGAATCGAGCCAGTTAAGTAAATTATCAAACCACATCAACTACATTTTATAATGCACTGAATGCAAGCCAAACTGGTCAGGAACGCACATAACGCACACTGTCCTTACATAGAAAGGTAAATGTTTAGGAAATGTTTTCACCTCAGGTCCTCCAAGTTTCTTCATGTGAATAGATTTAGAGAAACTTATCATTACATCCTTTGCAGTGAATGGGTGCCCTCAGATTGGGTCTTCAAACTGCTCACAATAAACATCGCAATAAACCATAAAAATATAAGTAATCTACAAGCTGTTTGTTAGTAATAAATGCATCATTAAGATGTTTTTAACTTGAATCCACTGTCTGTGGAATTTGATGTAAAAGGACAACCTTTTTGCCTTCATATATTTATTATAGGAAGAGTTATTAAAGATTATGGACTCATAAGCAATGGAGTAAAGATAAACCACGTTAATAATGTATTTGTTTCTTACAAACATGCAGCTTGTCACTTTTACAAAATGTTAACTGATGGACTTGAGCTGTGTTGATTATTGATTTTTTTTTTTTTTTTTTTTTAAATCAATCATTCTGGCCCATTGACTGCAGAGGGTTCATTAATAAGCAATTAATTTTAATGATAAGTTTCTTCTATAAGTTAACCTATATTTTAGATTTATAACTAAAAGCATTTTTCCTTGTGTGTTTGAAATTGGCTTCCATAGTTAAGACAATCCATTCAGCAGCTGAATCTACTTTGTTTGATGTTTTTAAAGTTTCATCTAATAATTCATGCCTTCTTTTTTTGTGACATCGAGCACTGAGAGCAAAGAACTAGGGATTAATTCAAGCCAAAGCTAAAGTTCAAAAGAGGTGAATAGTTCAGTTCCAAATGATAACTGAACGTCTCGCAGAATTCAGATACTAAATAATGATGTGAAGAAACACCCTCTTTAAAACATCCTGTTAACAGATGATGCAATTTATAGCCATGACTGCAAAATACGTGCTCTCCAGACACATCCCTGTTGCAGACGCACAGTGGACACTTAAAGATGAATTATTATAATAAACAGACAAGAAAAAGAGGGAACAAGGGCTACTACAGTTCTTCCAGGCAAAGAGTCCCTAAACTAGATAAAACACTTATTCAATCCTGGGCTCTATTAACCTTATCCACGGTGGCTCTACGACTTTTAAAGCATCATAATACTCAATGTTTACATTTAGCAGATACACAATCGCAAAAAGGACGGTCTAACTCAGGGATGTCCAGTCCTGCTCCTGGAGGGCCCCTGTCCTCCATAGCTTAGCTCCAACCCCCTGAAAAACCAACCAATGTCTTCAGGCAAATAAACAAAAAAAAAAATACCAGGCAGGCGGTTCTAGGGCAAGTGTGAAGCTAAACTCGATTTTGCTGTATTAAAAGTTGCTTTACGGACCTATCACGTTTCAGGACTTCATCTCTCACAATGAAGTCTCAGCTGACATCTAGTGTCCAGCTTGATGTATCGCTCTCATGTATTTTTCTGAAGCACACTGAATTTACATTAACTAGACTACATTAAACGTGTAAGAATATCAGAATACCAGAATACCCGTCTCAGTTGAAGATGCAGGAAGTAATGGAGCCCACTAGGTTCTCCATCAGACTTAGAGCCCTGTCAGCTCTCTTGCTCAGCCAGGCAGACAAGCTTGCTGTTAAAAAAACATAACATATGCCGTCACTTAAGGCATTCTTACTCTGCTGGTACCCAGTAGATACCTTGTCCAATACAACATTAGAGGTCTGTCTGATTGACAGGAAACACTATCTTTGGCAGTTTCCAAAGTTGATGACACCAGCTCTCTTGATGCTTGCTGTTAGCTGTTGTGAAGAAGCAGAAATATAATTTTTGCTGAAAATGCAGTCATTTTACTAGACTTATATATGCATATTAGCTAAATGTGTACCTACAAGTAACATCTTACAGAGCAGTACTGAGAAACATGCTTTGGATATTTAAAGCACATTACTCTCTTCAGGTGGATACTGCAAGGCTGGAACCTTCTCCTCCAGGTGGTCCAGTCCTCTGCAGGCCAATGAGTTAAGCTGCCACAACTACGCATAAAGTTTTCTACACAGATGCGGAGTGTTAATGTTTTATAACCTGGTTAGACGTCAAAATATACTGAACACGTTTTCATTAATGCAAGCATATGCTGATTTATTTGAACAAACCCATGAGCAGTTTCTTTCAAAATGTTTTCCCAGCTCTGGGTAAGCCTACTAACTCCTCTAGAATTCATGAGGAGCTGACTGTTACTTTTTCAAAACTGACTGCTGAACTGATATGGAATGTTTTTATTGCCTGATGAATGTCTTGTTAATGTTCTTTATAGAAAAGATCCTACGTGGATGAAATATTGCATACATTATGTACACTACCATTCAGAAGTTCATTTTGTACAACATTTTTGGAAGAAGACACTCACCAAGTACACCTTTATTTTAATCTAGTTTTATTTATTTATTTTTACATTTTTACAATGCAAATCTTAGATTTGAGGGCTGCCAAAATAAAAGATTGTTTTTTATAATTTATTTGTGTGTGTACTGTATACATACATACATACAAACATTTTTATATTAAATCCATTTTCTATCAATTATCAACCAGACTGCAAAATGTCATTAGCTCATTACAAAAGGGAGAGTCAGAGTACTAGTAACGTGTAATTACGTCTCTCAGTGGATTAGTCTTGCGTAATGCTCAAGTGGGCCCTTAAGGACTCAAATATTTAACATTATTGCCCAATTATTCATCTAATCACAAACACGGTGAGAGCAGAGTTCAGTTTTGCAATGTCGGACTATAACCTCTGGCTACACTACATTTCTCAGCTTGTATTCACAGTTATATTTACAAATATATTTGCACAAAGTACACAGGAGGACAAAAAATTTTGGCTGGGAGGGGAGATGGGGTGTTTTTAGAATCTGAGGATTTTGAGACAAGAAAAGTAAACTAAATAGTACTTCCTTTTAATTAGTATTTTTTATTTAAATGAATGATCTTTTACGGTTTATCTATTATTATTATTATCAATTAAGATCTCAATTAAAAGACATGCAGATCACATTTCAGGTTTGACAATGACCTGAAAGCACAGCATCCACTGGCGGTCATGTCAGAAGTAATGCATGAGTCATACTGTGTCTAGACAGACTCTCCCCTACTTGAGCATCAATATCCACGTTTGAAGACCAAAACAGCTCATTAACGTCTCACCAGATTACTTCTTTTTGCAGTGAGTCTCACTGAAGCAGACTTTTACTGCAATGTGAAAATAAGATATCAGGCTACTCTTTTTTTTTGTTCTGCCTATATTCTGCAGAGACTGATTTATTGCCAAACTAGAAACTAAACTGTGGTCTCCATCCCTTCACATCAATTTGAACTAATTTGATTACTTATTTGTCCTAAAGACACATTATCTAATTCAATCTAATTTACTTGCTAGTCTATAATAACAAAGTTACTGGTAAATCATCATTATTACCACGACATGTAATTTGATGTAAAATTCATATTCATATTCAAACTCAGCATATAAACTCTAATTAACAAATTCAGTATAACACATTCAGACAAACTTTTAATGTAATATTTACTACTTTATGTAATTATGAAGTATCTCAGAATTTACATTTTGTTTATGTTTCATAATTAAGATTTATAACACGAACTTCCACAAACTAGTCATGGTTAAACAAAAGCGAAAGAGCTAAAGCAATATAACCTACATAAAAAATGCCTCCAGAGCAAGACATATTTCAAGACTTTAACAATGAAGTTTCAAATTTTTAATCAATAAAAAGGCCTAATAAATTAATCTACTTTATATTATGATGATGCTGATAAATAGCACAGAAAATGTCACTTACGCTGAGGCTCCAGCACATGGAGGGCAGGCTGAATGCTCCATACAGCCAAGCTGCCAGCCGTGCATTTACACCCTTCTCATACATCTCACACACAGAGGTTATAATGGGATGAGACTGCTTCAGATGGATGTATGTCTTCCTAATGGATTCCAGAGCGGAACTCACAGATCGGAAGATTGCGGATTCGAAGGAGTACATTCTGCAAACAAAAAACTAAACTCTGAATAACAAAGTGCCTTTTTTTTAACTTTCTACCAATTTTTTTAAGTCATACTTTTGCGAATAGAGATTAGCAATCACCTGTAAGACCGATGTGGACATAGGCGCACTGATTAAACAGCACTGACCTCAAAATGAACAAATGTATTCATACAAAAAGCAGCGCTAGGCAATAACCCTAAAAATGAAAAGCTGAGCTTTCAGCAGGAGGACAGCAACTGACACCTGAAACATTACCTGTTCCTTCAAAACATCAGCGGTGTCCTTTTTCTCAGACGCCATCTCCAGTAGTCTTCAATCAGCCACGCTGAAATGCGTGAGAGAAACCTCAGCTGGTCTAATCCACATTTAGACAAATATCTCGTGACAGAATTATTAGATTATGAGCACTGCTGCATTCTTAAGTAATGCGTAAGTCTAGTAATCTCAGTAAAGAGCAGTAGCCTATATTCTGGACTGCATCAACAAATAAAAGTAGTCTGAAATGAACTGAACTAACATTGGCAACCCTATCATTATTTAAAAATCCATCCTAAATTACATAAATATGGCAAGATAATTCCAAAAACTGTGTTTGCTGTACTTTGCTGTATCATGTAGGCTACATGTTCAAGAGATTATAAACATTTCTTACCTGAACCATTTTTTCTTGTTTACCATAATTTGGGATGCCTGATTTAGAGCTACCAGCATCCTGAAGAAAAAAATGACTAAAAAGTATGTTAAAACCATCTCTAGACCTTTAAACAGACCAAGTTGGGTTCCTGCAGCTAGACCAGCAGGAAAACAGTTAACAACTTATTGCCTGATAAGCAAACCATATTAAATGTAGCTGTTTTTTTTTGTCTGTTTGTTTTTAGCATGGCACACAGTGGTCTAGTTTGATAGCAGCTGTCAGCAATATGGCTGAAATGCTCTTATGAGACACTGAGGCGACATTTCACGTAAACATGCATGCAGCTTGTTAAGCATGTTAAGTTCAAGCTACCAGGTTACTATTAGCTGCTTCTCAGCGGTCTTTCACTCGTTGCACGCTGTTGTCAGTTTTGTGAGGCAATAACATCTACGACCACTAGATGTTAGCGTTGTACAAGCCCCTGTTACTCTCGCCATATAATCATCGCCAGCAGATGTCAGAATTTTTCCAGCTCTAGCTACTTCAACATTGAAAATATGAGAGTTTTCTGTTTTGGCTTTCATCTTACTTTTCCTGTTCACAAAAAGAGGAGACGTGTGCATGTGTGAATGCTATGTTGTGTATTCATAGCAGTGTTATGATGTGTTTTTTTGTTTTGTTTTTTTTTTTAACAATGATGCTTGGGCACTTTTCATGGGTAATAGATTACTATCTAGATCATTTAGATCAGTCTTGAGGCCCCTGTTGCTTAAAGTTGCCTGGCAACATTGCTCTAAATGTTGCCCAGTGTATCATCAGCTTTTACAGCAATTACATATTATTCTGATATTTTCTCTTTTCAATAGTTGAAGTAATTTTATTGTGTTTTTGTCTTTTTTTGTCTATTTGTCTACAAATGTTTTAAATATTTTATTTAGTAGACATCGTAATATTAGTTATTTTAGTAGGCTGCTTAAAATGAAAATGCCTTGGCAGTTGCCTGAATGTTTATGTTTTTGTTTCAAGTAATGATATTCGTCTCTTGTTTCTTTCCAAGTTAAACTATACTGAGGTTCTTTATTATTTAAGAGTGTTATGTAAACCTTAATATTTGCTAAGGACGTAATCAAAACTATTTTACGTCAGCTCAATAACATTCAAATTCTCTCCAAGATGAATACAGCTACACACAAACCTAGTTTTAATATGGTACATCATGCACAGCGCATGCAGAAATTAGACTGGACATCATTGTTTGGATAGCTCAAGTGTATTAGGCAGGCTGAATTAAAAGCTTTTCTATAACCTTGAGATAATTTTATTAGTTTAGACTCGGCTAGATTGCCTGCAGTGAATTTATGTCTATTACCTAAATGGGGATGGATCCAGGGAAAAACGTCATTGCATCACGCCAACTAAATCATCGTGATTTGCGTTCCAACGACACATCGTGACAGAGGTGAACAGGACTGCTTACGCTGATAATAGACTCTGTGTGAGTCTCTCCATGATGTCTTTGTTAATAACAGCATCTAAAAATGTGTTTACAGTGCTTGAAGGCATCAGCCACACTGAGAGCAGCGTGATGGTGACAAAAGCTTATTCAGATTTTTTGCTGATAAGAAAAGATGTGTATTAAAAATCTGATATAATCCCAACACTGATGAAGTAAGTCAAATACACCAAATAACGAGCAACAAAATAATGTGAAAGAAAATGATCCTCCGAGCTGTTGAGGAACCGCAAACACTCACTGAGGAGTTTACCATAGAGACTCAAACCAATAAAGATACGCAAAATAACAAAAACCAAAGGAAATGTGCAGATCAAAGGAAGAAAATAAAATACTGCCATACTGCAGGGATGAAAAACAGATAGCGAGACAGGAATTAGGAGCAGGACGATCATTTCAAAGAGATCCAGAAACTGCTGTGTTCTGCATCTTTGTCAGCTTTTTTTTGCTGATCAGTTGTACCACGTAGCATGAAATCAAAATTGACTATGTACACATTACACACTGCTTTTAATACTTTTATTCCACAAGGATGCAATAAATTGATCAGAAGTAACAGACCGAAGCAATTCAGCTTTTCATCACAGGAATAAATATATACATCTGAATAACATTCAAATATACATACATGTATATTGTAATGAAAAAACCTTACTGTATTTACATGTATGTATTTAAATACATGTGTATATACGATGATAGAATCAAATGCATCAAGATCGATCTGCCCATTCCTACAAGCAGGCCCTACGTTTATTCCGTCATGGAAATGAATGTGTATCAAATTACTGACCATTTGTATGTTGATATGAAGTGCAATATAATAAACAGCAGTAACTTTTGTTTTGTCTTTATCGACCGAATCGTCCCTGTGCTTCAGTAAAGCACATAAAAAAACCTTTAAAACGTACGTACAAAAGAAATCAGGCTCCTCTGTGATTATCTCTCTTCTAAAAGGTGTTCATCATAGGCTATTATTAACACTATCGAAAGCAGAAATCTTTACTCCTGTAATTTAAGTGGTGTTCCAAATCCATTAGTGCAGATGTGCCCACCTCAATTTGCCACTTCCAATTAAGTCACTGAACTCTATTCATGTTTTCTCAACCATGAGCTGCATCTGAACGGTGTTCTCCAACAGCAAGACATTTAAGAAAAAATACAACAACCGTATCTTATTCTAAAGTATGGGATCATGCACAATTAGAGATGAAAATATTCATTATAGTAAATACTTTTGGTTCACTGTGACGTTTTTGGACTCTCATTCTGACGGCACCCATTCACTACAGAGGCGGATGGTGAGCAACTGATGTAATGCTAAATTTCTCCAAATATGAACAAACAAACTTCATCTTGGATGAGTACATTTTCAGCAAATTTTTATTTTGGAAAATGAAGCTTTTGGATGATTGTTGTCATTGCAGTGAGAATCCGCCACGCTCAGTGCTTGCTTCTCAGTGCAATTATTAGCTCTCCGTGGATATATGAATGTACAGAAAAGAATGGAAAGGGAAAAAAAAATTCCATGGAAAATATGAGTCACAGCTGCAGTCAAAGAGATTTAATCTGATGATCAGGTCTGTGTGCCTATTAATAGAGCTGTATGTCATTGCTTTCCAAGAGCGCAGAGAGCTGATGTGACTCACTAAACTCCTATATGCAGCCTCTGAAGCTCTTGTGAAGTGAACACAGCAGGGGCTAAGAGGTGCCATCCTGCTACTGTCTGGCATCTGAATCAACCGACAGCCAATGGAGAATCAAGTCTCGTCATTTGATTGATACACACACTCATATGAACTGATATATCAACAATCTTGCACTGCAGTTATCATTTATTCTGAGTAGGGATGGGGATCATTAAGAATTTATTGACTCCAGTGTTTTAATTGTGTTTGCCAAATAAGATTCAATCAGTGTTGGGAAGGTTACTTTGGGAAATGTAATAGGTTACAGATTACAAGTTAAAAATTGAGTTTTATATAAGTTGTGCAACTAATGTGTGTTTAATTTTGAAACACAGCCGCCACAAAATCAGACTTAATCCTTCTTTTTCCTTTGAGATTGTTTTGAGGTTAAATACAGGATTAAAGTCAAAACGAGAAATTGTTTAATAGCTATCATATTGTTTTTGAAATCAAATCTTTAATAGCTATGACAGGAAACACTGGCATCGGACAATGCTTTGAAAAAACTGTTCATCTTACAAAACAATAAATAAATAAAAACATATACTTAAACCCAAACATGAAATAAAACAGTTATCAATGTCTCATATTCTTTGGTCTTCTGAAACATTGGTGTGATATTCAGATGTAGTCCTCTTTGTAATCTTTTTTTTTCTTACACATTTTTTTTCTCTCAGTAACATATTACAGTTATATTTATTTTGTAATTAAATTATGTAATTTTTTGACACAAATTTAATACCCAACACTGGATGCAACTGTTGATGAATTACTTTAAAACAATTGTTGCAAAGGTTTGTTTACACAGGCTTTTTTAATGATGCTTTGATTGAGATGGCCTAAATGTGATCCAAATCAACTGACAATAAATCTGACTAACTAAAGTAAACCTGGCTTATTTGGAAAACTTAATTTATGAAACAGGCCCTAGCTCTGGACCTTCTTGGTACTCAGATGCACCCGGTCACATCACATGACTGCAAAGTACTGCAGAAGCCAAATATAGACCGCAATTTTTCATTGTGGAGACATGGAAAAATTCAGTAAACCTGTTATCCATCTAGTTTGCAACATCCTTTATTTACAGTATATGGGTGACTGCATAAAAAAGCAACCTTAGATGTTCTTCTGCAGATGTCAGAGCATTTATGATGAAACACACAACAATACAGTGAAAGGTGAAGGTGAAATTGTCTGTATGTTTGTGAAAAATAATGATATGTTCTCAGAAATAACACATATAACAAGCAGAACAGCACATATATTAGTCAGTGGGGGATCCATCAGAGCCATATCACAAGAAGCCCGTATGATACATCAATCCTTCCATAATTCTTCGGTACATTGCATGACCTTTCATTCCTATCACCAGAGACACGCTGTAGGACTCCAGACCACACTCCCTATGGGATAACATCTGCCCCCAACACATAGTCATCATCCATGAGAGGTTCACCTCCTACCCACTCACACAAATTACCTTCCTGTCATGATTTTCCCTCTACCTCACTGTGGCAATAGAATATTTTTCTACTTGGTGCTGCATGGAGAGCTTAAGATCTGAACTCTTATCAGCAAAGTCTCGAGGCAGACTATTGGCATGCTGGAGATATTCCTCCAGAGCATTAAAAATATGTCTGTCAGTCTTGGTGCTACATCCCCCATTGGGCAGGAAACATAAGCTGGGGTACAGACACATTTTTAGAAAACTACTATAGTGGTACATTTAAATTACTTATATCAACTCCAGAGCAGCTGTATGTCATGTGGGTTAACTGAGATCTGTTCTGAGGATGACCACTTTATTGACAGCACTACACAATTTCAGCTGTCAACAACAAGCAGCCATATGATACGTCAAAGACCAGCTCTTTTTACAGTAACCCAGGTACGTAAAGGTGCATTCATCACATGTTGTTGCTATAATTGTAAAAATCTTTGTAAAACTCATAATTACCATCTGTAATCTGTACCACTTACTTGTAGCACGTGACCACTGTACCTGACTGCTGCAGATTCATTTAGGCATTGATAGTGTTGCCATAGAAATGCACAGTTCCTGGTCCAAGAACATGAACAGAATGAAGTAGAACATGGTGTGAACACAACATATGATCTTGAGTATTCAACAACAGCATTCTCTAACTGACTTGGTAATGTCTTTTGTCGATCTGCTTTTTCCTCTTCTGTTAGGAGGCAGCAGACAAGACAGACTCCAGTAAGAATCATTGGAGTTGATCAAGAAAGTTCACAGCTCAACGTATCTAGAGCGGGAATCGTCGGGTCTCTCAGTTTGGTTCACTAGGCTACACAATCGTGGGGAAGACTGCTGATCTCACAGCTGTCCAGAAGACAGTCACTGATACCAGAGGCGACTTACCTGGGCTAAGGAGAAGAAGAACTGGACTGTTGCCCAGTGGTCCAAAGTCCTCTTTTCAGATTTCATTGAGAAACCAAGGAAAGGCTCATAGCCCAGTTTTCATGAAGTTTCTACAGTCTTTTAGGGTGTTTTGGGGTGAAATGTCAACTACTGGTGTTGGTCCATTGCCACTGCACTTGTTTACCAAGAAATTTTGGAGCACTTCATGCCTCCTTCGGCTGACCAGGTTTTTAAAGATGCTAATTTCATTTTCCAGCAGGATTTGGCATCTGCCCACACCGCCAAAAGCACCAAAAGTTGGTTAAATGACCATGGTGTTGGTGTGCTTGACTGGCCAGCAAACTCACTAGACCTGAACCCCATAGAGAATCTATTAGGTATTGTCAGGAAGAAATTGGGAATCAAAAGACCAAAAAATGCAGACGAGATGAAAGATACTGTGAAAGAGACTAGGGCTTCCATACCACCTCAGCAGTGCCACAAACTGATCTCCTCCATGCCACCTGTGTGTGTGTGTGTGTGTGTGTGTGTATTATATATATTTATATATATCAACATACAGTACAGGTGAGTTTTATTACAAGCTGAATGATGAAAACAGCTGAGGCTGTTGTTGGGGCTAAATATAATAAGAATAATTAGATTCTTAATCAGATTTAATAATAGCTACAGGTTCATGATTTAAGCAGTTAACCAAGGCCATCAGTGAATACATCAATTATCTTCTTAATAATAGAAACAACTGAATTGTGATTGTTTAACTGTGTGAATAAAATTAGTGTTTCAGTGCTGCTAACAAGAAAATATTGTATTGTTTATCTTCTCACACTTGTGTGTGCGTTTAACATATACTTCAGTGGCGTTCTTAAGTTTGGAGTCAGTAAGACTTTCATTTAGAAAGTCATTAAATCGATCAAAAATAGGAATAGATTTACATTACTTATATTACATATATAATAATACACTACAATTAGACCCACATTCAGTAGTCTGGTTCCATATTATGAAACATACAAGCTCTTTTGTGGAATTGTTTTTGCACAAAGCCACAAATTATTTTAAATACAGGTAAATATCTGTACAAAACTGGTGTGAGAAATGCAGCTTGTAAAAGCTGAAAATTCTAAGTAATCATTTTTGAAAATGGTACTTTCACAGCTTACAATGACTATTCAGCAGTATTATGCATAAATGGCAGGCAGGTCCTGTACATAGGAGAACGATTTCTGATACAAAGCGCCACTTTTGTTGCTGCAAATTAACAACCTTGGGTCTTGAGTAGCAGCTGTCAGATGATGTACAGTAATTATCTCTATAAACTGACCAAAAATGCTGAATTACTGAAGGACGTAAAAAGTGCTCTCTTCGAGCTGAATTATGTTCCAAATACATTCACCAAATAATAATAATAATAAAAATTTCAACATTCTTTAATTTAAATGTTTTTTATTTCAATGGACCTATTTCAATGGACATCAGGTCAAAACAGTTGTACTTAAAAAAACAATATACCAACATAAAATTAAAAATAAAATGACACAAAATATTGGTCTTTCCTTAATTGAAGTTTCTTCGGAAGGTCACAAACTTGAACAGTATAACATTTCAACTTTAATTTTGAGGTTTTTGTTTTATAGACTGCACACTGTTTGTAAAAAACTAAAGCAAACTAAAACCAGCCTGCCCTAACTAACTAACCAGCCCAAACAATTTTGATTTAACACTTACCAACTGTTGCAGCTCTAGCACAGGGCTGTCCAAACTCGGTCCTGGAGGGCCAGGGTCCTGCAGAGTTTAACTCCAACCCTGATAAAACACGTTAAAAACTTTCAGGCAGGTGTGTTGAGGCAAGTTGAAGCTAAACTCTACCAGACACCAGTCCTCCAGGACTGATGTAGCATTATCACTCTGTATAATCCATATAATGATCTTTTTCTTTTTTACTTTAATTAGTAAATGCAATCCTTATTTTTATATACACTCTAATCAATATTGGCAAACATATTGATAAATGTGAATAAAAGCATTGAAATGTGGTTTACTTCTGTGTTTGCTGCCATCTTTCTCTTTGGCCTAGTGGATTTTTTTCTGATTACAAAAGGCAGAGCCTTACTGCCATTTGATCTGATGATAGATGTCCAATTACATGGACAGCAGGCTTTAAATGAAATGCTCCAGAAGCAAAAAATAAATAAAAAACAAAAAATCGAATTCGATATCCATTGCAATGGAAGCAGGGATCAAAGGGGTTAAAAGTCATCAAGCTTAGATTTCAAGAGATGCTACTCAGCTGAATGCTGCAGGAACAAAAAGGCTTTTATTGGGAATTAAATTGCAAATGTTCAAAAAGAATAAGACAACTAAGACTGATGGTTTTATATTTCATACTCTACCATTTCCATCAGCCTGTTTGCTTTAAAAACTCTGATATAATGATGACTCTTCATTGTCACAGTTTGTATTTTCAGCCGGTTGTAACCCTCTCCTTGGTAATAATGAAAACAAATGGTGTGGGAATTTTTTCCTTTTGTACTAATCGGAAATGTTTTTTTTTATTGCTAAGGCTATTCGTGCACGTAGAATTGTGCATCACATGCAGTTAAACCAAGGTCAGTATGAATGCATCTTCCAACTCCACACACACCGGAGCTAACAAATGCTTATGTGTCATTTGATTGCTTCCTAGAAATCTTAAGAAGAGCATGAGATTCAGTAGATGTACATAAAGAGGGCATTGTATTCCTGGTAATATGTTCTCAGGAAAACCTATTTTCCCCGAGATAACAATCCCTTGATGAGAGTCTTTATTTCAAACATCTATTTTCAGTTGAAAACCAACCAATCAATCTATCTGTCTGTCTATCTATCCTTTTCATTCCTTTATTTATTTATTTTTTTAACCATATCGTTTACAATCATTCTAATGTCTCAGGCAGCTGAACAGTTTATGTGCACTTAATTAAATGTGCAAAATGCAATATATTCTTTTATTACTTGTTGAGTTATTGAGCGCAGGCAGCTTGCGTTTCCTGGAATGGCTGTGCGCTTGAAGGAGACAGTCAGCTGGATCAGACATCAGGACAGAGACAGAGGTGGACGGCCCAGATGCACAACAACAAGAGACAAGTACATCAGAGTTTCTAGTTTGAGAAATGTCTCACTGGTCCTCGGCTGGCAGAATCAGTACACACCAAACAACGTGACCAGCAGAAATCTGCAATAAAGAAAAAAAAAATGCTTTTACATTTTATCTCTCTATATACACTACCAATCAAACGTTTTTGAACAGGAAGTTGTTTTTTTTATTTTGCTTTTAAGAAGTCTCTTCTGTCCACCAAGCCTGCATTTATTTCTAACAGTACAGCAATAGCTGTATTATTATTATTATTATTAAATAATTATTTTCTATTTCACTATAAAAGATAGTTATTTTTATTTAACACAAAAGAAGATATTTTGAAGGCCTATCCATACTATGAAATTCAATCGCTACATTCAACTGTCAAACATATCTTTTATTTATTGATTTATTTTTGCTATACAGGCAAGGCGAGGCAATTTTATTTATATATCACATTTCAGACACAATGGCAATTCAAAGTGCTTTACATAAAAGGAAATAAAATAATCATAAAATAAAAAAGGAATAATCACAGCAATAAAGCGAAAAATTTAAAACTTTTACAATAATTAAAAATGGATTCAAAATGAAAATAAATAGAAAAAATACATAAAATACAGTGCAATCAGTTCACTATACAGAAAAAAAGAAACTTACATACAACATGTTGTACAACGTACAACTCTTAATTTTTGGGAGAAATATTTTTAATTGATTTGAAAAAACTCAACTATTTTAAATTGTAAATAACATGTTTGATTACATTGTACAGAATGTAATTATTTTTTATTTTTATTTTTTGTCATCTTAGACCTGCACTGACATGTATTGTCATTCATTCATGCAGTATAAAATAACTTTAAGAGTTTGTAATTTTAAAAATCTGTTTAATTTATATTAAGCTTTAAAGTTCTGCATAATTATGGGTTTGGCAACCTGAGTGGCAGGTGGACTGCAGCAGAGCCATTTAGAATATATATATATTATCATATTTTATAAGCTTAGTCATTCTACAAACTTTCTCTCCTTGTAGGAAGCTGAATGAGTCTCAGTGAAGACCATTTAAAAGGAATACATTTCCCTAAATGCAGTTGGTGTGCTTGTGTTTTTTAAAAACGTTTCTTTAATATTTATTGGGTTAAATAAAATTTTAAAAAAGTACCTTTTTTTAACATTCACTTATACATGAATGTCATACTAATATGGTCAGTATAATTGCACTTTTTAAATTCAGCATTTGGAAAAAGCAAAACACTGACTGTTTGAAAATGTCTTAAAGCAAAACATAAACAAATAAATAGGAATATTATTTTTCTGGCCGCCGAACGCCTCCAATTTTCCTCTTTGCACTGGAAATTAAAACCATTTATTTCTATTTTAACCCTAAATACTACGCTAATTGTAATATGAATAATAAGCATATAAAAACAAAAAATATTAATGCTGTCTCTTAATCACTCCCCAGAATAAAATGCAGCTGTAAAACAAAGACAGCATAGTTATTAACACACAAAGAATTCACATGATGTGTTATTAATCACTTGAAATTGCTGCAAATACAGTGAAACTGCTGTCTATCGTACGTAAACCCATTCAGACATATTGATAGCATATTGAGTTGTTTGGAGCTATTGAGAGCTCCATGAACCACATGACTGCACTGGCTCCGCCCACTTTGAGCTTCAAAATGCTCCTCACGGACACTATGTCCATGTTTTTTTAGTCTATGGCTTTGCTTAGATGAATTACCAAAGATAAACTTCAATTTCAATTGTCAAAACAACTGTAAAATATGTAACCAGTTACCGACTGATGTGCTATTCTCGTTCAGTACTACATGATAATTACTTAGTTTGATGTAATGTTGTCATGGAAACAATGCTAATGACAATTCCACACACTGTAATTATCTTATCTTTTAAAACCATGGAATTATAAAACGTCAAAAAAAACACGCTTTCAGTAAAGATTTAATGTAAAACCGGCAAAGACGGATTGTTAACAAGCCACTGGGATGCAAAACATACGAGAAAAGGATTCATTAATGAAATCAATTCTGGAAAAGCCATTTCTGTCTAACTGTACCCGTGTCCCTTCACATTTCTTTACCATCTCTGTCCCTCGGTCCTCATGCCACCTGATTTTTATCTAACCTTTATTTTGCTCCACTTCACATCGACTCTTTGTGATGTATGTTGAATGCCGCGCTAGACTCGAAATTCACATTGTCTGCAATTTTTTGCCCTTTTGTCCTGAAACCAGCAACACCAGCAATCCAGGTCTGTTGCTGTCTGAGTCTTTTACATTGGATCTAAACTGCAGTGATTTGCCGGATGAGAAAGCGGGTTTTCTGACAACTGTTGTTACGATACAACCTGTCATGCATTTATATACATTGCATATTTTTACGTGCATGTGCATTTCCGACACCAAGTAAGCCTATTCTACGCATTCTCTTCCCCTCTTTGGATGTCTCACAGAATACAGTTGCATCAGGTTGCAGCTTAAAAAAAAAACTAAAACTTGGGTCTACCTTGAATCTAATGGAAAGCTTCTAGCTCACAGCATTTTAGTGCATCAAGACCTCTCATGCTCCAAGAGAAAACACTCTTAATATGTTTTACTGCGGTCTGAAACATCCTTTAACCCCTCCATTCTCCAGAAACACTTTAAACTATATTGCTAAATCTTCAGGTGAAAGTCTTGCTACTCTACACACAGTATTTTGTCATGAATCCAGCTCTGCACTGACAGTTTAGCTTAGGTGCACACTTTTTGTTAAACCCTGGGTCATTTATTCGTCATATCTTTTTGCAGCCTTACAATTCTGAGCCCAGAACTGTTTTAGACTGTTTTCACTTGCAAACATATTTCTCTCCTGATTCAGACAAGACAAGTTTTTGACTGGGAAAAGAAATATTATGGATAGAGGGCTCATATTTTAGCCTTAAGAAATGATGTTGAAAAAAAATTAATGATGGAATTCTTATGGGCATAAAACTTTTCAGTTTACAAGTTAATTGATGGAATGGAGTCGTGCGAATTACTTTATTATTTATTATTTGAATGTTTAATGCTGGTCTCTCATTCTGCAGAGAATCCACTGATGAGCAAAATGATGCAGTTCTGATTAGGAGAAGCAGAGGAAGTGAGGTAAAGATCACATTAGCAAGTTATGTAAGGATTTAGATTCATATTTAAACGTCACCATACGAGCAGACAGCGGAATATGTCAAAGTTTGTGTGTTACCTACTAAGGCCACGGCACTGACCTTCTTTTCTTTTCAACCAAAATGCAGCCTCGACCAGTCAGTGGTCAAAAGTTATTTGGAAATCTTCATTGTGGAGTCAGTTTTTAAAAATGTTAACGTACAAAAAACATTTATTATAGGATGCATCTCATTTGAATATGATTTTATTCCGGGGATATGCTTTTATAAAAGAAAATAAGAGACTGCTGAAGCGAAAATCTTGTCTGAAAATGAACATAAAGAACATTGCATCCTGTGAGCATTTACTGACTGTTAGGAAGGGCATGTGCAAGCTTATATAATTATACTTTGTATTGTATAAAAAGCAATTTTCTGTTTTTCAACAACATAAATTTCATCTCAAAGAAAAGTAACCACAGTAAATTGTAGGGGAATATAAGAACCAGACAGAACTGACCTTGATACATTTCCTCTGGGAGAATGGACCGAGTAAAACTGAGATAGCATTGTGACATTCTTGATATAACATCTCACAACTGCCAGAAGTGTCTTGGGAGGACACACAGAGGCCTTGTATCATGGAGCATCACTGATTTCAATACTCTTAATACACGCTCTTTGATTATTTCACAGCAAAATACTTTACAAATAGATTAAAGAGCCCATTTTGGCTTTTTGTTTCCAGTGACATTTAGAATTGATTTTAAAGCACTTTTACTCGTTTATAAATCACTCAATGGACTAGGACCTAAATACATTGCAGATATGATCACTATTTATACACCTAACAGACCACTCAGATCACTAGGATCAAGTCAGTTAGAACTTTTATATTTTAAACGGGGTATCAAGTGTTGTGTAATGTACAGTCATGGCCAAAAATATCTGCACCCTTGCTAAAAATTCTCAAAGAAGGATGTAAAAATTAATCCGCACTGTTAATCCTTTTGATCTTTTATTTAAAATATTCACAAAAAAATATTCAACGTAAAGTGTTACGAAACTGCCTGGAAGAGACCTCCTAGTTCTCTAAATGTCTCCATCTGCTGAGCTGTGTGCTATACCCCAGTCATCCTACAAGACACAAAGACCTGTTCCTTCAAGATCATCTACGGTGAAACTATCACACGGACTGCTCCCTTACCTAAACCATTCTCTGGCTTGCTTAACATCTGCTCATTAAGTGTTGAAATAAATGAAAGACTTTTATCTGTAGTTTGAGCCCCTTCTGTTAAAATCGAACGTTTGGAAGGGTTTCAAGAAAAACTCTCCTAGATCTGGAGTTAGCAAGGAAGTTTGGCACTGACCCAGAAAATCTTCTCGCCACTAGATGGTGGGCCAAAACATAGTCAAAGGATGATTAAAGAAATTAATTGATAAATGAAACTGGAATTGTGACAGACTGTTAAAGTGTACTTGGAATTAGTAGTGAGCTGTTACTCTGTGTTAAATCCTGTAGTCGGACGGTCATTAACCGCAAAAAAGCCACATATGTGTGGTGGTGTACGCTTGACGATTTGTGACCCTGGTGCGCTTTACCACATAAAACCGTTTGGTAGGGCTCTGAAGTAGTTGTTTTTGAGCAATTCTATTTGGAACAACACAACATGACGCTACAAGATTATTCTCCCTCTGGAACACACTGTTAATGAATGAAATTAGAAAGAGTGTGACACCATCACGGGATGCACCTTCTGTACTAATTTCTGCCTTCTTAGAGATGTGCTGTGGACATCACCAGGGGAGTTCAGACACAAAATAATAGGCCACACAAATTTACTGAGCGGTGGCTCTTATTGAAGGGTATAAACATTAGCTATCCAAACTGCTCTAGGAAGCAATTCTGGCCCGACAACTGTTCATGAGGTTACGAGCATCGGGTAATGGGTTTCCATCTGTGCAAAAGCCTAAAATCAAAAGTTTAGATTCGGTTGGAGTAAAGCTCACTGACACTGAACTGTGGATCAGTGGAAATACATTTTCTGTCTGATGAATTTGTCTGGTGAATGTCCCTGGAGGACACTGAGAAAGTGTAAAGGGTAAGAAAAAAAAATATTCTGGGGCTGCTTAGTTTTACTTGGCTTTGGATCTGACTTTGTGGCGGACCTCTTCTGTGAGAAGTCTTTTCTTGTTCTAGCATGACAATGCCTTAATAATCTCATTGCATTGTGAGACAGTGTGGAGAAACTTCACAAGCCTGCAGAAAGGCCAATTAAATCAGCTGGAATGGAAACTGCTAGCTTGTCTTCGCCGAATCAATCCACACTTTTGATTATTTGATCCGGTTTTAATTTATTTTTTTCTTTCCTAGTAAAATATTTTGTGCAAAACTAAATATTCTAAAAAGGAGGAATAGGAAAACACTTACATCACTTTGTACAATTCAGCCAGACCTATATTTATAGAGACATTTGTTACCAAGGCTGCATTTATTATCTGATCAAAAATAAAAAATGCAGTAAAAATTATAAAATTGGGAAATACCATTATGGGATGTCCACTCCAAACAGTTTGTATTGCTTGAGATATGATTGGCTGTTGCCAAAATGTTCAGTTCAGCAAAGTAATTGGAAAGTTTCATTCAATGTATTCCAGTTTCATTCGGTATATTCAAACTTTCATTAAATATATTCCAGTTTCATTCCATATATTCATATTTCAATCCATATGTTCTGACTTTCCTTCAATATATATGTTCCTGTATCTTTCTGTATACCTGATCCATCCAAAAAATGCTCCAAAAAAAAAAAACAAACAAAAAATAATCATTTTATTATCACTGTTAAACTTGTTTTAATTCATAATTTTGTTGTGGCACAGGATTCTCTAAAATAGAATGTTCAAAAGAAAAGCACTTATTATAAATAACTTTTTGTAACAATGTAAAAGACTCATTTGTATGCATCTTTACTGAATAAAAATATTACTTCCAAACTTTTGCACCAGTGCAGTCGATGTACACTGTAAGAAACTGCTCATATCACTTCCATGAATGTCCTTCTGCCATTCTCCATCACTCTTAAAAAAAAAAAAAAGCCAATCCGGAGAAAATCTGTAAAAATGCATCATGCTGCTTAGCGATATAACTGTAGAAAGTTAGAAGGAAGCCAAATAAATGAGAATCCAATTGTGGGCAGAGAAACAAGCCCATGGGGTTTATTTTCATGTTAAATTAGCAGCAGAGAAGCACTAACTTCATTCACACAGTGAAAAGAAAATTGCAATAGATTCTTTCTATTATTAAAAAGAAATTGTATTTTATGTTTCACTGATGGCCTTGGTTAGCACCTTAACGGTAGCTATTATTAAATCTGATTCAGTATCTAATTTATTTTTATATTTAGCACCGAGCACCAAACAAGTGCACCAGCAAGCTGAAACATTTTATTCAGCATCTAATTTCAGTACGGTTAGTGAACAGAGTACTGTAAATATATATGCAGGGTGAGGCAATACACTGCGCAATTTGTAACCATGCAGCACGAATACTGTAGCCACATTTGAACCATTATCATATTTGCATGATTTGTTTTAGTGGGCTGGGCGCTAAAACAACATTTATTTGTGGGTGCAAATAAATGCCGCTGTCTTGCTCTAATACCCTCCAAGCAGTCATTCACAGAGAAGAAAACCCTCTTGAAATGTTAGCTTCGTTTAACCAGCCAATGTTTTTCATCATGGTGCTTGGTGAACCCTATGCTGCAATGTCAGTAGTAAATAATCTACTGTAGAGTCATTCACAGTCACACACACACACACACACTTCTGAGCAGAAAGCAGTACGTTTCACATTTTAGTCTTCTAGTTAGTTTCTCCTGCTTGTTAGTTCGATGAGCAGTGCACTTTAACAGTTCAGACTGCTTTCTCTTTGACCTCACCATTACAAGCCAAGATGAAAAATATGGCTCTTTACGCATGAACTCCATTACACTCTCCAAGATGTCTGTGTAGGTGGACGGCACCTTCTGCATCATCAGCACCTTCTGACAAGGCTTGGTACTTAATATCCTCTTGTGTCTGTGTACCTGTCACTTGTAATATTCAGCAAGAAAATGTGTGCAGGTTCATTTCTGTGATGCATTCGCTCCTCATTTCTCATTCTGCCGTGGTGCAAGATCAAATTTTAAAAATTAAAAAAAAAGTTTTTTTCCCCTCGCTCTTCTTGATGAACCGCACAGAAATGTTCATGACAGATATGTATTGAAGCCGTCTCTGTGTAGTCACATTTTTGTAAAGTTGCCTTGTTAGGTATAAAACAAAGTTGCAGGTTTCCATGGAAATATCTTTATAATTGAAAAACACAAAAGAAAGTCGGTTTACAAACTGCAATAAAAATGTTAATTGTGAGATTTAATTGAGAGGGTAAAAAAACCCAACAACAAGACACATACTTTGCAATTAAATACTGCTGCAACAGCAAGATAAAAAGCAAACATGCAACGTTTCATCCCTAAATATAAACTTGCACTTTGCATGTCGCAAGTATGAGAGATAAAGTATGAATTGAAAAGCTGGATTGTGAGATATGCTGTAAAGTCTCAGGCTTTCATAGAGATAGCTGTAAAATTGATTTTTTTAAATCTCAATATCTAAATCACTGTAAAAAAATGAATACAGTAAATGTGAAAGCTTAAAATAAGAAAATATTCATAATTACATTTGTATTTACAATTGGATTTAGTAGCAGCTGTTAGATAAAAGGTCACTGCAACATAAAAAAACCCACAGTGAGTTATAAATGTAAAGGTAGAAAGTCACATTTACAAGAAACATTGAGTGAAAGATATGCTGGTATCAATGCATATTCTTAAAGGGCACTTATGGCTCTGTAAAGAAAAAATATACTACATAGATCCTTTCCATGGCACAAAAGATTCTTCGGATTGGAAAAATATTTATTAAAAAGGTTCTTTGAGGAACCAAAAATGAACTTTAAGTATAAGTACTAACAACGTTGAGATATACAGCTGCTGACATCCATTGAAATAATGGGAAAAAAAAGCACAAAGATGAATAAAATGACTTTTTAGCCTTTTTTTTTTTTTTTACTTGTTTTTTTGTAAGCTGATTGTTATTCGTTACTTAGACCCTCAGACCTTGCTCTAGCAAAACAAAAATAGGTTTATTTTGCTGGTCTGAGGTGCATGTTTTGAGTCATGATTTAGTCAATTGTCTCCAGTATTATATTCACCTTGCCATGATGTCAAACCTCTCTTATAGGGCTTTCAGAACAGAAGAGGTGCATCATAGATGGACTGCATCAACACTGGATTAATGCACCTGGATGTCACATTCACACCATCCACACCTGTCTGCTCACCTCTCTACTCGGGTTGGTATACATCAAGATGCATCTAACTAGGGCTTTCTGACACAGCTGTTTCCACCTTTCTCGACTGCTCTCCACTCCCTCCCGGGCTTCATTTTTATGTTACCAACAAGACTCCAGCATTTCTTCTGCATCGGTCACAATCGATGTTCAGCTAAAGTGTATATTTTAATAACCACGGGCAGATCTGATAACAATATATTAAATAAAAGCAGCAATTAATTATTTGATATTTCGCATTTATATAACACGAATTACGAATGACTACCAGCAGAATTTCAAATGCCCGAGTCTTTGTGAAGATATCCTTTTGAACAGTTTCAAAATCATTCCCAGAAAATGGAAAGGCAAACACTTGAGGATAATTGCTAAAAACCAATCGAGTACAGCTTGAAGAAAAAAAATTGCTTCCGAATTTAACCATCACCTTTGTTTCCCAGTCTCTAAAAAAAACCCTTCACAAACTGCAATTTAAGGTACAGGATGCCATTCAGGAAGCTATTTGTTTCTACAATCAGCACGAATTTTGCCGCACGCGAACTCTCTGTAAAAATCTCATGCTGCGAATGAGTGCTCCTTGTCCTCTAAACCCAGTCCTGCCTGGAGGGGTTTTCCTATTTATACTGCAACGTGCGCTTATCAGCCTAATGTTCAGCCTATGCCCAGTCTACATGAACGCCTGTATAACCCCTTTGTGAATTTGTATGAATATTGGATATTTTTGGTGCCATGGACAGAAGGGCTTATGAAAATGTGCATCAGGCATGCGTTAAGGAGGCAAGAAAGAAGTGCATTCTCAAAATGTTCAGAAGAGAAAATAATCACACCAGTATAATGATGATATGCCACTTCAATTAATGTGTGAAATACTTATTTTTCTGAAATAACATTGTCAGGCTGTCAAGTTTCAAAGCCCTCGATGAGCAACATGAGATCTTTTTTCAATATTAAAAATGACATTAAAATAAAAACTATCAAAACTTATATATAAATAGTGGAAAATTACACAGACATAAAAATATATTTTAGCTTTTGCTGCTGATGGTTTTCCATGCGTATTAAACATGGAAAGGAACTGTAACATGAATTTGCACTCGACTAAAACGCAACACAGTCCAATATGGAACTAATATATTCTAGAATATATATTACCTTTGAGGTTATGAAAGATTCTTGCTCTTTGTTCATGCATGCTTATTATGCAGATAGATAATAAGCCTTTTTTCGGTGCAGGGGACAAACCACAATATTGGACAGTGAAATGACCTTTACTACAATAATGGAGTTGGATGAACCTTCAACCTCCTTTCAGATCATTTTTGAAACATACCATAAAAGACTCAAATCCTATTGAATAAATGAGAATGAAATCTGTATTCGCAAGAGTGTTTCTCTTTCTCTGTGTGTGTGTAACCCTGGTTTGTTTGCTTTTAAAGGTTAATTGCTTAAATTTGAACCGCACCGTTTCTGAAAGTATAAAAAAAAGTGCGTAGTCGTTTATCAATCAATATTTCACAAGAAAGAGCCTTTATGTTTAGCGACAGTCCCTGGATATTTAATGTAATGAAAACACAGCAATACGTAGCTATATCAACACAGTCAATCACGTATTGAACCCGTGTTTCAGCACCGTTCAGTGGACATTTCTCTTTGAAACACGCTGTAAGGTACATAAATATGGTACATATTTTTATGAGACAAGGTTGATGTAACCCTAATCGTAGTCACTAACGTAGTCACATGTTCACTGATCTGCCGCAACGACTGATTTCGATTGTGAACGATCTGAACGAAGCAGTCAAATGAATGATTCACTGATTCATTAGTTAAGACTGTAAACATGAAGACCCACCCGAACAAATCACACAGGAAAAGGAATCATATTCCTATTCACATAATGCACAAACTCCCAATACGTCTGCCAGCAATCTTGGAACATGAATAGATCAAATACACTTTTAAAAATAAAAATCCAAAAGGGCTTTTTGCAAACAGAAGAACCATTTTTGGTTCCCCAACAAAGATTTCAGTGATTTTACTCTTACGTGAAGAACTTTTTCAGAATCTAAAGAACTTATTTGATTCTAAAGAATCTATGGAATGCAAGCATTATTATGATAAAGAACCTTTAATTTTAAGAGGGCAAATTTAAAGACCAAACTAATTTAATCGAAGGTGGCAGAACGTTCTAGAGAAAATGAAAACTATACAAAAATGGATGAATGTACTGTTACGTTGCTTTGATTCTTCTTTACTTTATTAACATACAGATTTATCGAGTTTCCTCTTTGAACAGACCAAAATAAGGTTCATATCTCTAGGGGCAGTCTACATACCCAGTAGAAACGTGAAGGGAAGTTCATATGTTCATTTCAATTTATGCTTCTCTTTATTGCGGTAAGGGTGACTTTCTTTTTATGAGATTTTCTGGAAATTAACTTTCTCTGCCCTCTCTGAATGAGGGCAAGAGAAGAGTTACGCTGTATAGGAAATACGAAATCAGAATAAAGGCTAGCTATACAATATTTCCAGTTTACAAAAGCACCCATTCTTATTGCAGGTAATCTTTCAATATTCTACCAGAAGATAGCGGTTCAAAAGTCTGTCATTCAAATTCTTAGCCGGGTGCGACTGCTCTCTAAGCAGGTTTGCGGTGCACATTATACCCGTGGAGAGGGTTTAATAAGTTCTCCCGTTCTCCCCAGTGACAGGATGTCTATACCTGCGTGTGTTTGGGAAGGAGGGGTTGTGTGTTTGTTTATACATGGCAAGATTTAATGAGAGGAGACAGGGGAGAGCCGTATTCGTTGCAGTGTTGATGTGCCAGACAGCTCAGTTCCCTGTAGCAGGGAAATGGGGCCAGCTCGGGCCGGAGCTCAGATCTGTCTGCAACACCCTCTGAAGCTGAATTGAGCTTGACTTCTGCCACAGCACCCTCTCCTGTCTGCAGGTCTGGGTGGGTAGGAGAGACCTTGGGGTCACTGCGAAATTAATTTCCCTCGCAGCAGCAGCGCTGACACCTTCTCTTTAATACAAAGCCAGTGAAATCAATTACTGCCACGCCAATGCTTAGAAAATACATTTTAATCAGGAGAGCACGCTGTTCTCATTGTGTAATCAATTGTGACGATTGCTGGGGCTTCATCCTAACAGTGAAGTACAATGCAGAGCCCACATCACGCCTCTGAGAGTAAATTATGATTAATGTATGGTTATACAATTCATTAAAGAGTTATGATTGTGCAAACCGTCGCATATGGCCAAAGAAAAAAACATAATTAATTAATTTACTTTCACATTATAAGAACATTAGCCTAAACTAAGTCCATTATGATAAGAGAATTTATTTGTTTAATAACTGACACAATAATTATGTAATTCGTTTAGGGAAAATAAAAATCGATTTTTTAAAAATGAATATAAATACAGTTTATTATATGCTTAAGAATACACGCCTATTCACCCAACTCCCATTTGGCTTTATTTTAAATCCATTTCAATTAAAATACGTTCTCAGAGGCTAACAAACTCTTTTTCAGCAAGGTCATTGAAACCGGTCTCTCTACATACACGCGTGTGCCTGAGGAATGCAAAATAAACTGGCCATAAATAACTTATATTTTCTAACCTGAACCACAAATAACCTTTCAAGCAAATTCTTCTCAACGGTAGACAGATCTGAAGATTTGACAGGTCACACAACAGGGTGAGTTCAGCAAAAGTGAGAAAAGATCTGAACGAACAGTCTGAACTATTTTTTTTTCAGTATTAAGGTGATGCATCATTGAAATCTAACTTTTTCTGCATTAAGTGCAAGTAAGACGGAAAATGTGAAAAGAACAACCTATTAATTCTTTGCAAACTTGTGAAAAAATTAGCCAAGCTAATTTCACATTTTTACCTTCACAGACGTAACGCGTTTTTCTTGTGCGTTTTTCACATAAATTTGATTATTTGCCAGTTTAAGCACAATGGCAGCCGCTTCCTGTGCGCGCGCCGCAGATATGTGCACTCAGAAAACCCTATATCAGAAGTCTAAATTAATATGGTTTAAAAGGAACGATTCAGTGCAATAGACATGAAAATCAAAATCAAACATGTATATTTTTAGCAGTGTATTCTGTAAAGCAGTGTATTCTAAGCAGCTCACTTGCATTTTAAAGAGACACGAAAACAGCGTTTCTGCTTTCACTAAAATAGACATTTTTAAAATGATATAGGCCTAATAAATTAATTCTTTAAAGTCAAATCATGAATTATCATGAAATATCATGATAACTACCCAAATAGCACACGTTTCTGTGATTTACGTGTGCTATTAGCATTTAGCAGGATTGGAGGCATTATAGAAAATGGCCCGTCAGGAGAATTCACGTCGTTTTAAAAGTTTTTTCTGTAGGTATAGTTCTCGGGGCTTATCTTAACACGAACTTTAGATTCGCTTGAAATAAACTATTTTAGACACACCGAAAACACCGTTTAAAACAACGATAGTAACTACTCGGGAGTTTTATCGATTCGCTATAACGCGTGCTGTTGCTATGGTGACCTCCCCAGGTGATCTCGAGTTAGATTTGTGAACATCAGTTTGGCGCAGCGTGAATATGCTCTAACCGGTTTGTAATCTAATTCGCGTGTTTACCGGAATTATGTTTGAAACGGCAATCAAACGGTAATTCAAATTCTTCGGTCTAATAACTTTTTTTCAACCTTTCAAATCCACTGGGAAACCTTTTCCCTCCCACATTCCCACTTCGCCGTCCGCTCTAGATAAAATTGCGTAAAATGCATCTTCCTAAACCACGCGAGTTACGCATTTATAACGACAACGCAACCATGCCCTGCGTGATGACACTTCAGACCGCCACGCGAGAGAGAGCGCGAGCGCGCGCGCGCGTGTTGTCAAGTGACGCGCGAGGGAATTAAGAGGTAGAAAGCAGAGTGAAGCAGACACACACGGACACTTCACTCGCCAACCGGAATAGAAAGCACCAACTGAGGATGCTGTGGTAGATACGTACCTATTTTATGTTTTTTTGAAACTTATTTCCGTTCATTCAAATGGTATTTTTTTTCTGTAAAACATAGACGCCTTTAACCTGAATAAGTTATATCACCAATACGAATGTCACCTTGCGAACAGGTGTCTTGTTGGATGACAGAGTACTCATCTGTCTGGAGAAGTGATCGGGAAGAGCTACATTCGAACTTGAAGATCGGATTTTAGAAATAATGGATGATGCGAATTGACTAAGGTTCATAAGTAGCTGACATGTACAAACATCTATTTATTTCAAGGTCATTTGATTTCTTCTAATGCACTAAGCGGTCGTTTGGGGAGAAGTGTCTCGGGTAAGATTGAAAATTATGTTAATTAGAATAACCACATTAAATATACACCGGCGACTGCTGAATGAGTAGATTACCCTGTTTGGAAGTTTGAATGCATGTTAAAAAGACAGGACAAGTAACCTAGCGTTTTGAAGTAGAAAAGCAGAAATAGTACCTTGCTGGAAAACGTATACTTCAGTGTTCTTCAAAAAGTCGTTTTATAGTAAACAATAATTTTATCATGATCAATGAATATCAAACTTGTCCTGTGATGATGCATTTGTTTTCATCCATAAACATTTTATTTATTTATTGTATGTGTGAAATGAATGAAACCGTCTACACTTAATGACAAGATTGACATCTGCTTTTTTTTTTTTTTTTTTTTTTTAGATTGACTCTAGTAGGCTACCATCAAGTTAAGGAGCTTTTCCAGGTACAATCGCGGTCTCTTCCCGTATCATGATGAATTGTCTGTGAGCCTCACTGTGCAGCAGGTAGCTGAGCGAATGCAGCAAAAACACACGCTTTCACTCTTCAGTGATGAATGACAGCTCTCCAACATCTGAGAACATCATGTTTCACCAGCTGACTGCAGATGCTCTGAACGGTAGCTGTGACTACACCTTGCCCACGTGTAACAATAGCGCAGGTGAAGCGGCGTTGCAGCTGCCCACTTTTTCCATGGCGGCAAAAGTGAGGGTGATAATTACCTTCACTCTTTGTGCAGTGTCAGCTGTGTGCAACCTCTCCGTGCTGTGGGCTGCCAGCACCAACAACAAGCGCAAGTCTCACGTAAGAATTTTAATCATGAACCTCACCGTCGCCGACCTGCTGGTGACTTTCATCGTGATGCCAGTGGATGCGGCTTGGAACATCACGGTTCAGTGGTTGGCGGGGGATCTGGCTTGCAGATTGCTAATGTTTCTGAAGCTTGTGGCGATGTACTCCTGCGCGTTCGTGACTGTGGTCATAAGCCTGGACAGGCAGTCGGCCATTCTCAACCCTCTGGCCATCAATAAGGCTAAGAAGAAGAACAAAATAATGCTGAGCGTGGCCTGGGTGATGAGTGTTGTTCTCTCTGTCCCTCAGGTGAGGAGCCGCTTGAGTGATTTTTCATGTTTTTCATTGGTGTCTTATCTCTGTATGCTGCATTACTTGAATTCACCAGATCCCCCAGAGTCTGGCGTAACACCCGGAATCAAGTAGAGAAATCAAAATGAAAACGACAGGAGGTTTAACGACTTGCCTTCTTGGGTACAGACTTGAAATATTCCAATTTTTTGTATTTAGTCTCATTTTAAACAGCAAATTCATTCACTTTGAATGGAAAATGCATTTGACAAGTGTGTTATGCAGTTTTTAAAATGGAAAATCAAAATCATTTACTCCCATGTCATTCCAGACCAGTTTAATTTACTTTCTTTAGTGGAATACTAAAGAAGTTATTTAACAGAATGTCCAGACTGCTCTTTTCTATTCAATGCTTGTGTGCAATGCATCATCACTGACAATCCCATTTTCATATAATAAGAAAGTTATTACAGCTTTGTAATGATATCAGGGTGAGTGAATGATGACAGAATTTTCTTTTTGGGGTGTAAAGTTAAGGTAAAGGGTGTAAAGGGGATTAAAATACCCCTTTAACATATTACAGTAACATTATTTCTCTTGCCAGGATCATATTGAAAACCTTATGCTTTAAATCAGTAGCTTATTTCATATTCAGTATTCTCCCTGTAGTAAAATTAGAACCAGAGCTAGAAAGTGTTGTAAAATTCATAGACGTTAAATCAGTTCAGCAATTAAAGTACACACTCCGATCAGCCCTTTAATTTCATCAGATTCAACATGATGACTGGCGCCTAAACTGAGACACGTCACTCAACCTTACACGCACACACAAATATAAATTATGCCGTTTTAAGTCAATCAGATGTTTTTACATTTTACATGTTTTCTTAAATGAGCCTCAAACCAATATTGGAGAAAACGCTCTGTGACCTTCATCTATAATATCTGAAATGGTAAAGATGAAAGCAGCAGGAGTTACTGGAATGAATGTTAATAAAGGGTTGATTCTCAATCAGAGGAGGAGTGCACATTTAAAAAAATAGTTGAAGTAATAAATACGGAGACCTCTTTATTTGCTCCTCCTGATGAAGAAGAGAGCTTCAAATCGGTGCGCTTCCAAATTTAGAGGAGGCTGATGACGAGTCAGCCAGGTAAAAGAATGAGCTCCAAAACTCCACACTATAACAACATTGTTACGACACAGCAGATGTGCTTGAATGAGATCATTTCAGACAGATATGACAGACGATATAAGATAACGTTGGGTTATAGGGGATATTTTGTTGTCATTTGTTTATCCATGTTTTTTTTGTGAATCACTTCTAAAGCATAAACAGACAGATGGCTTCAGTCTATATGTCACCATTGGCTCTGCCGGTCTTCATTTGTCATTTGGGAAAATCTCCTTGTCATAGTTATGTAGTCTGCCATCATAATATTTATGAAATGTTCTGTAAAAGACTGATCCTGGGAACACTGAATATCTTTCTGTAGGGAATATACGCCACTTCTCATTTGCACAGCTGACAGTGTTCACTTGATTAGCTGTAGATGCGTATAAGATTTAGCATTTAACTGTCACTTCGGGGTTCACAGTTCAGGACAGAACAGGCACAATTAGTCATTATACTAATCTGTTATAATAAAGAAACAGACCCATCTGGATCTTTAATGGCCTCACGGCAAATTTTCTACTAGAACTAGAAGGTATTATTAGGCATTTTGGAGGTATTTAATAGTAGTTGTAATCTGCTTTCCCAACAGATGTTCCTGTTTCACAATGTGACCATCACGGTACCAGCCAATTTCACTCAGTGCACCACACGAGGGAGCTTTGTCAAACACTGGCAGGAGACCATCTACAATATGTTTACTTTCATTTGCCTCTTCCTGATACCTCTGGCCATCATGATCTGCTGTTACACAAGGATCTTGGTGGAGATCTCTCGAAGGATGACCAAAGGAAACAGTAGGTGGCGTTTAATTTGAAAAGAGGCTAATGTTATAGACTATATCAATGAGTCCTGCCATTATATGAATCGGGGTGTTCTTTGAATATTATATTAATAATATCTTTCAGTGAGATTTAAAGACACAACAGTATCTAAAAAAAAATTCAGGTCACTCTTCACTTAAAAGGTTGCTAAAAAGAACATTAATGCAATTTATGTAGTTTTCAAAATACATTATTTTACAAATACTGTACATTATTGTTGCACCTCTATGCCCTGTCTTTCTGAGACCTATAAATTTTTACAAAGCTCGTCGTTCTGGAAAGCGAGGTGCACGCTAATTGGACAGCTATTGGCCAAATACCTCGAGTGTGTGATGGAAATGTTACGCCCCTGTGATGCTGTGTCCCAGAATAAAACCAATTTGGCATTTGTTGCTTACAGTGTGGACATAATTACTGATTATAATGATTTAGTACTGTCGTTTTTATGGATCAAGTTGCATCATGCTGCGTAACCATGTCTGCTGTCGGCATCAGAAAAATGACAATCACACTCTCAAAAATAAAGTTAAAGGTACAAAAAGGTCACTGGGGAGTACCTTTTAAAGAGATACACTTTTGTTTAAATATGTAGACTTTAAGTACTACTATGTATCTTTAAGATACCAAAATTTGACCTTTTAGGTATTACTATGTACCAGTGACAGCTTTTGTTCCTTTATTTCTGAGAGTGTACACTGCTTAAAACTCACATTTCAATAGTCCGTGACAAATTCATTTAAGAAACGTTTTTTTTATATGACAGTCCATGAGTGTCTTCCAAATGAGGTCCAATTATTTGGGACTTTCGTAATAAGAAGTCATTGAAAATGTGAAATTTGAGCCGTACGGTAAAATAACAGTCATATAGGTTTTAAATTACGCAAGTGTGGTTAAACGATGAAGAAATTTGGATTTGTGGTTAAGCAGTAGTGAAGTAAAAAGCTTGTAAAAAATGATATTTTCATTGCAAATTTCTTCATGCTTTTACAGTATCGTCAAAGGAAGTCCACTTACGGCGTTCAAACAGCAACATCCCAAAGGCCCGTATGAGGACTTTGAAAATGAGCATAGTCATAGTGACCTCTTTCATAGTTTGCTGGACTCCATACTATTTGCTGGGTCTTTGGTACTGGTTCCTGCCTGAGGATTTAGAAGAGACAGTTTCTCACTCACTTACTCACATACTGTTTATTTTTGGACTCTTTAATGCGATTCTGGATCCCATCACTTATGGCCTCTTCACTATCCATTTTCGCAAAGGACTGAAGCGCTACTGTCGCAGCGCGGTTGTACTCACAGAGTCAGAGAATAATTCCATCATGACGGGCTCATTGAAATGCTCACCATCCCCATTTCGCATGAAAAGAGTGACCCAGACCGGTCCAGGAGCTGACCCGGAGCAGAATGCGGTGAGTGGGGAAGATAAGAAGCCGGCTGACAGCGAAAGCAAGGAATAGTGGCAACCCTACCAATCCAGCCTTGAAAGTGTCATTTGATTAAAGATACGCATGTGACAAGGCAGGCCTTGTACTGGCTGTCTAGCTGCTCGCAAGAACAATGAGACAACAACACACTCCAGTCTGTTCTCCTCAACAGCGCTAGACGGATTCCAGTTGAGCCCAAGCGTGTCACATCTTTTGATTCGTTCGCTGATGAGCTGCCTCAATTACTTATATTTAATACCCATCCATTTCCCTGACACAGGTAATTAAGCTTTGTAATCATTTGCTCTTTACTAACTACGCCAATCACACTGTAGATTAATTAGACTGTTTATAATTGTGGCTTTTGTTGAAAATGTCATTTACATCAAGGGCTTTTTACATCTCATCTGCAGCATCTCCACCTGCTATCACAAAGGGCATCGCTCTTGAATAGCTGAAGAAATTAGATTCATCTACAAACAGATAAGATGTGTGGATTTACCGTTTTGAGATATTACAAATGCAAATTCGTGTACACTGGTTCTTGAATAATTGTCTTGTGTTAATTGGAAGCGTTCAGTCACACCTTTTGAGGAACCCTTGAGATGCTATCGTTTATTGACTTTTTTTCTGGGATGGATTTAGACAAAAATTAACTATCCCCAGTAGATATCGCATTGCGCTAGTATTACTGGGCAGCCTGAACCCATTAGAATATGCGTTTATGGTGTATTCACGTACATTGTTTTGTATGTTTGGATGTAGGCTGAAATGTACAATATGAATGTATCAGCAACATCTAAAATATAAACGTTTTAACACTATATACAAAGGATTCATAATGTATATTTTGTAACTATACATATTTTTGAAGCCCACTCCTACCCTAATGCTAACCAACAATTTACAGAACAAAAGTACAGAACAGCACCAGAAATATCTAAAAAGGATTTTAGGGTCTTTTTTTAATATGATATTTTTGCAGTACTTTGATAATGTACGTTTGAGTGTCTATTCAAACATACTTAAATATGCATGTGCGCTAGAACCATGCTTTACATTACGAATACCAACAAACTTATGAAGTGACACTGCACTGAGGCCAACACCATACCGTACGACAAACTATTTAGCTTTAAAATGATATTTGATTGCTCATGAATGTGTTTACATCATACTTCTCAGGGAAGGTGCTTCTTTTGTCACAGGGTACTGAAGTCCAACTGGAGACTGACAAACTGTAAAGCTTTCCTCATTTTAGTGTCAGGTGAATACTATCATTTCTGTTGACGTGACGTTACGTGTTCTGACAGTGCTCTATAATCAGCAGAACCATGATCAATGCCGTGTGCTCGAATGTTTCTGAAAGAGTCACGTGACATCCAACAGTTGTGCTTCTTGTGTTTGCCATGTCACTACAGGATGTACTTAGGCCTTAATGACCTAGATTTTCAACTTCAGTAAATGGAATAGCCCTGCGAGAAAGTGTACCGAGGAGGAAAATGAAAGGGGGGTCCTATCAGTCAATCTTTCATGGGTGAAGGGAAAATATATTTATGCATACACAGTATCCGGTCATTACTGTAAGTGAACTGCGGCTGCACTTTAATGTTCTCAGACGGAAACATTAGTACACATTGTTGCTACAACTGTGCCTGGTGCAATAGGGCTTAAAATGTATTTACGTATTTTCTCATTCTATCCATATATATGTATTTGCTGAAGAGAAGGATTAAGAGATTACATGGAGCAAAAACATTGCTGCATCATGGTGTGAATATGATATGGTATTTATATGAACTGTTGACATTAATCTAAAGAGGTGACAGTGTTAAAAACCTTATTTAAATGCATGATGCCAATGTGTTTATGAAAAGAAGAAAGGTAAAGCTTTTCTTTTCTCTTGTTGTGCATGGCGATGATATTGTATTGCGTGTCCTTACATTGTTTGTTCTGGGTTACGTGGAGCAGTAATAAACGTATGTTAATTTAGAAAGGTTTTTAATTTATTTCTCCACAAGTTGTTAAAGAATAACAATTCAAACCATTCTGTTGTGGCTTGTAATAAATTTGCATACCGCATTAATGGCAATTATGTTCCTGAGAATACATAAAACAAGCTAAGTAAAACCCAAAAAGATGAGAAGAAACAACAGTTACAATGTTTCTGCATAAAACATGCTTTCTTTGCAGCATATTAAACATGGAAATTATTTTATTTATTTTTTGGCTGTAATGGGCGCTGCGCTTTCCTTAAAATCTCCTTCAAGTCACAAATTTTAACCCTTAAAAGGCACTAAACTTTTATAATCAAAATGACTTTTGGATTTGTTTCGTAGTCGGAAGCACACACGTACAGAACACAATGCATATTTGTGTTAAATTCCTTAAATCCACACCATCTATTGATCCAAATACTGATTCTGGAAAAATAGACAGGGGGGTGAATTATGAGATGATTTATTAGAATGGTAATGCACTATATGTATTGGTCTCTACAGCGTTGGACACTTAATGGTAATTATTACCATTAGCCTTTGACTTGACTGCATTATTAAACAGCTAATAGCCTGTTGCTATACAAACCTTGTTTCAGCTAATGATGTGAAGTCCCACCCCTCAAAAACTGCATTTTTGAGATTTTCATCAGTACAAAGATTTTAGTGATGGTGTTTGCTGATTAATTTACACACAGTTTGTCTTAAAGCAAATTATACCTGATTGACATTTTTTTTTTTCTATTTAAATTTGTGTTACATTTACATTTTACATTTAGTCATTTAGCAGACGCTTTTATCCAAAGCGACGTACAAATGAGGTAGGCATGTTCATGTGATATCAACAGGCAAGTGTGTCCTGAAGCTTTGTTCAGTAAAAGTATGAGTAATGACTGAGAGCTGTGCTTTAACAGAGTAATTCCTTATTGCTGATGTAGGAAACACTGACGCAGGTAAATGAAAATTTGTATGGCAACATCTCATATTAGACTAGAATAGAGCATGCAGTCTTTTAATTTAAAAAGGCAAGATGAATTTACAAAACATTGTCCTCTACTGAATATCACAAACTATGGGTTTCTCTCAGTCATATATAAACAAACAATATAGTATTTTGTAACACAATTGCTCAGTTTTAAGTCAGTGTGGAAAATGCATCAGCTGAATAAGAAAAGGTATGTAAGTGGGCCAAAAATACTGCAGAATACAATAAGCCAAGGTTCCTCCTAACATTTTGTCTTCATATAGCCTTCACATTTAGAAAGGATTTTATCTGTACCACCTCCGCCTTTGGCTTGTACACTGCGGATTGTGAGGCATCTTTCTTTGCATAGCTGCTTTGGAGCTCTTTGTGAAAGCACCATACAAAAAAGTTTAAATTGAACTGAATTATTGATTCCTCCCATGACCCTTTCTTCCAGGGCAGATAAAACTAGCAGCAGCTAAGGAGTTGATGTTAAGAGGCAAACTTCTAAAACATGAAATAACTTAAATCAAATTCATTATTCATTAAATCGACAAAGCCTTATCAAAATGGACAGTGCAGACTTAGAAATATTGGATTTGCAATGTTAGACCATTTTTGGGGGTTGGGGGGGCAGTTTTTCTTCTCACTATCAAATGCCAAATACTCTTAATTATAGAATGACCCAGATACAGATGGTGTGAAGCCTTTGAAGGTGTCCTATGGGAAGGGTTCACACAGATTCCAACTTACTTGATTTAAGAAACCATTCGACCTTTATCTGTACTTCTTTCATAATTGCACCTCATTGAAGAGCTCTTATGGCCAAATAAAAGCAGCCCATTAGGCCAAGACAGCATATGCTGAGAATTGAAAAATGAAACAGCTTTCATAAGGCCCTATATCTGTGCTGTCCTTTCCTCTGTACTCCGTCCATATAAATAAATGTTTCAGATGACAGAAGATCAACTGGATACGTAAACCAAGGAGAGGAGTTTGTCCATAAACAGAAGGTGAACAGCTGGTGAAAACACATCTCGAAGATTAGAGGTAGAGGTGATTGTAGGTTTCAGGAGGGACCCTTATATTCAGACCGTCTTGACATCAATAGCTTGATTGTCACATCTATTAAGTCTTTCAATTACCAAAGGATCGTATTTTAACGGAATGCGAACTCTGGCTGGAAGGAAGGAAGACTCAACATAAGATGTAGTTTCTGTGACTTGTTGAGAAAAAAATCTATCTATCCTAGGATTTAGTGGCCTAGCGTGCTTCATCCTGTCATTGACAAGACTGTTGAGACTGCCAGTTCAGATCCAGAAAGTAAGCAATACATACTTTAAAAAATATATAGGTATATATTATGTAGCCTATATACACATATATACACACAACAAGAATCCCTTAAATTAATAAAAAGTTACAGTAAATATATTTATGTTAAAATTTGTGTTACAACCCGATGAAATTTGGGGACATTTTTTTTTTAGTTGAATAAAATGAATAAATGAATAACAGGAGACAGGGAGATGGTCAGAGGCTCTCCAATCTGTGAAAGACTGCGTTAAAGATTGTGGAATTCTCAACGTAAGAATTCTCATCATCTACAGTGCATAACATCATCAAAAGATCTAGAGAAACCAAAGAAAGGGACAAGGCCAAAGAGCTTTGTTTGATGCCCCTCAGATGACACTGCATCACTCATCGGCATGATTCTGTCATTCACATTACTAAATGGGCCCAGGAGTAATTCCAGAAACCACTGCTGGTAAACACAATCTCTCATGCCATCTACTAAAGCTCTATCATGCAAAAAGGAAGCCATATGTGAACATGTTCAGAAGGCCTGTTGTGTCCTGTGGGCCAAAGCTCATTTATAATGTACTGTTTTAAATTGGAAAAATGTTCTAAGGTCAAACAAGTCCAAATTTGACATTCTTGTTGGAAATCACGGATACGTGTCCTCCGGGCTAAATAGGAGGGAGACCTTTCAGCGTGTTATCAGCATTCAGTTCAAAAGCCAGCATCTCTGATGGTATGGGGGTGCATATGTGCATATAGTATGAGCAGCCTGCATTTTTTGAAGTCACTATGAATGCTGAAAGGTACATACATTTTTATAGCAAGACATGCTCCCCTCCAGATGACATCTAGGAAGGAGGACCTTGTGTATTTCAGCAGAACAATGCAAAACCACATACTTTACATACATTACAACAGCATGGCTTCATAGTAGAAGAGTCTGGGTGATTAATTGGCCTTCCTGCAGTCCATAGTAGAAAAAAAACAATACTATGGAAGTCAGTGGTTACCCAAAACAGCCTGGTTACAAACTTTCTTCAAAACATCTTCCTTTGTGTTCAGCCGAAAAATGAATTCATATACATTTTGAACTACTCAAGGGTGAGAAAACAATTAATTTTAATTTTTTGGTGCTGTAAACCTATCAGGGAAGAATGGGACCAAATTCCAACACGAAAACTTCAGAAACTCATAACTTCCGTCTTTCAGATGAGACGTTAAACTGAGGTCCTGACTCTCTGTGGTCACTAAAAATCCCAAGAGTCATGGCCATATACTCTCCACTGGTCCTTATTAATGATGGCCTCCAAATAATCTGTCCTGTGGCCGTCGTCACATCATCAGAGAACCACCCCACCATATACATATATATACACATATATATATATACACATATATATATACACACATATATATATATATATATATATATATATATATATATGTATATGTGTGTATATATATATTCCTTTCTTTCTGCACACACTCACAACTTTATTAATATGTCAGCACAACATCTATTAAATTTGATACTTGGTGCAAGTGGCCGATTTATCCTACCTATCACTTTTCTCATCACCTTGGGCTCAAAGGATAAGGAGGCCATCTGACACAGGTTTGTTTGTAAGGACACTTGAAAAGAAATAAAAGCTCCTGAGGAAATTATGAATATAACATTCTAAAAATGACTCAACAGAACTAAAATGAAGAAAACCCACAAACCAAGTAACTTAAAAATTGGTGTTTTACAGTAGTGTTTTTTTCTGTTTTAGGAAAACTAGTGGCACCTTTTTAAACCTTTGTTCATTGGTCTTGTCAAAAAAAGTTAAGGCAAAGTCTGCCCAGAGGCTTGCTTTTTAACCTTTTTTTTGTTATTATACAGCAGATGAACCTATAATATTCCATTTTATTATCAAGAGTTACAAATGAGGGTCAAGTAAGAAGAGACGTCTCAGTTACTTATGTAAACCCTCGTTCCATGATGGAGGGAACAAAGACCTTACACTGTGACAAAAAACAACAAAATGCCAAAGAAAATTGGCTAGAGGATTTTACGTGCAGAGCCACTGTGCATTCATTTATTCAGGTTTTATGCTGAAGAGCCGAGAATGTGGTTGAAAAGGTTCTGGCATAAGGACATAATGTCTCTGTTCCCTATACCAGGGATCAAGGGTTACATACATAACCAAGACTTTCCCTGTCTGTCAGCTACTACTGCTATATCATGAGGAAATTAGAGGTCTAAGGACAGCATCAAAAACTGAATGCCATCACACTCTGTGATGCACCGGAATTTGCTAATAAGCCAAGGCGCAGCAAGAATTCGCTGACCTTGATGCCCAAGGGGATCAAAGCGGAGTACATCTATGTTGGAGATGGCCATGCTGCTGTTCAGTCAACAAAAATGTATTAACCTTTTGAACTATGCACCTTCTCCGGACCCAAATTGCAACATCAGAGTTATCTCTATAACTGTGAACTAGACACACATGGTATCAAAAGTATCACAATGAATAAAAACATTTATGTCACATTTTTGCTCTGATTACAACTTCCTTGTGCTAGAAGTAGCCACAAAATTTAGATCAGCTCTTAGATTAGGTTGTCTTTAAAATTCTTAAAATGAGACTGTGAGTTGGAGGGAGGACCTGGACACGCCCCATATGAATTATTCTAGACGTGTTACTCTTCTGTGTAACATGAGACCATTTCCAGCCATTTATACCAAAATATGATGAATCTATGTATGCCAGATCTTTCAAAAGTAGGAAAATAAACACCTATAGAAAACCCCAGGCCACTTGCCTCCATAAACTTAAATATTAATAACTTTTTACTTATAAATTGCATAAAATAATTCTTTTTTTTTTCCCCTGTGGCTTGGTACACCACAGAATTTTTTTAGTCTAGAGTAAGTGACATTCACGTTACATATTTGCATTGATATATTTTTTTTTTTTTTTACATATACAACATATTGCGACAGTGCAATGCATTAAAAGAAATGAACATTAATATTTTCATAACAGCTGGCCAAATTCAACAACTAGTGTTACAGGGTCCCTACACAGCTTACACAGCTGTGGATGGAACTAGTGCCAGCAGGGAAGGGAAGACGCTGGTCAACCAAGAGGAAGACTACACATATGGGATTGGCCGCAGGGAATCACACCATATGCTCACCTAGCCAAGTACAGGCACCGACCAAAACTGGACATGCTTATACCAGTACTGAGCCTAGCGTCGGACTGCTCCACCAGGGAACTCTACTAGAAGAAGTCGCCCGCATCTCTGTGCGAGTGGGGCCTTATTACCGCACCAAGCAGGTCACCAAGCCATTTCATCTCACCACCCAACACATAGGGTAAAAATGCTGCCTCAGTATAGACTCGTAGAAATCATTCATAACAAATTATTTACTCCAACAATGCTAAAGAAAGGTGCACTCATATGCAATTAAATCTGCTGCCTTAGTGCTTTGATTAACTATTGAAATTATAGGGAAGATACTGTAAAGAACTGAAGAGGTCTGACATGGGAGGCCTCTTATAGTTTGCATCATATAATCAGCTTTGTACTGTCCTGGCAGAAAATAAAGAAATAATTATTTGATTAGATTGAAATTCTTCAACGAGGACACTCTATACTGATACTTTTTTACTGCTGTGGAGCACACGGCTCACTCGTCTCAAGGCTTTAGTGTTTTTCAGACAATGCGAGCAGCTGACAGACTGCAGAAGCTAAGCAGTGCTTTTTCTTTACTTGAGGAAAAGAGGCTTACTGTACAGGCTTAGAAAAAAATAGACTTTAAAAATTGTTCTCAGCGTAACATAAACAGCAAACCAAATGATTCAGAGCAGGGTTCAGGAACAGAGATAAGCAAAGTATCAGATATGGTGCATGCAATTTTAAAACGCAAATGATACAATATCTGTTGTCTGGACAGAAATGTTTAATCCCAGTCAGAATACCCTCGAGGCTTTCATTCAGCTTCTGCTCTCCTTTCACGTGTTTTTCATTCATGCAATATTTGTGCAAGCAGTTCCTTGATTAATCATTCAAAACAGTATTTCACGGTCTATTCTTTGGTTTAGGCATGACGAAATCTAGGATCTAACGGCACAATAAACTCATCAAGTTTTACATACATTTTCTGCTTTTAAGAATATGCAATAAAATGATTATGAATGAAGGTTCATTAGTTTTGGAAATTAAACCTCCAATGCAACAAATATCAAATCACAAAGGAAAATACCTTATTTTGTAATGCTTTTTTTTCTTTTTCTTTTAAAAAAAAATAAAAGTGTAAGCATTCCATTTCCCTGTTTCGGTTCAGATATGTTTGTTTATCTACGTTTATGTTACAATTTTAAATGTAAATTTGAAAATCTTTTAATAGATCCGTTATTCATGCATAATATTACTTTTTTCAAAGTTGCATAATATATTAACTATTGAAGCTGAATGGAAATTCACAATAAACCAATATAATATGGATATGTAGATACAACGAATACATTAATACAACCTTAACGGTCCTTTCACATTATTTAACTTTATTTATTTATTTTAATATATGTCCTGGAATAAAAGATACAGGTAGATATTACTTGGGTAAAGATGCAACACCAAAAAAAAAAGTATTTTCTCATAAAAATGACTTCTAAAAAAAGGACATGTCATATGGTAATCACCCATGGTGGATAATTTGCATCTAACTTGCATCACACTCTGAATGATCAAAAAGGCATGAAGAGAGGGATGGACAGTCAGATTTTAAAGATCTGCCCATTGAGGAAACCTCTTTGATCATGAAAACACTATTTCAATTGATCCTGTTATATTCACAGTTGAGAGCTAGTCAAAAAAACCTATGCTTTTTACAAACAGCCAACTGTATTGCATTCCGATCTTCGAGAACACAGTCTGTTATCAGCAAAGAGCCTTCATGTCAGAACTAGGAGCTTTATTCATTCTATGATCTCTAAATATCTAATTCAATATTGGATTTGCCACTTTATTGCTTGACAATGTCAAGTATTGTCATTGGGGTGATATACCCTGCAGCCTTCCCAACTGCAATCGCTGCGATGCTTTTATTTAGTGAATTATCATATAAATAACAAGAATAACACCAATAACTAACACCAATAATGAAATTGAGGGGGAAAAAAAAAGATAAAACTTCACAAAGACGAGTGCAATCTTGAGTTCATTTGCATGTGTTTGAACAAATAAAGGTCAGATGTTTAATATCATAGCTGTATGACTGAATATAACCAGGTGTGAGTATAAGTAACGACAGCTAATTTACTGAAACAAGAAACGTGTGAGATCTCTAAAGCACAGACGGGTTGACGTTTATTTCTGACACTCATTCTTGGTGTCTGAAATGACCTTTTGCAACGCTTTTTAAATCACATGGAACTATGATTAAAAAAAAAAGAGAAAAAAAGTAGCAGTCGATTAAATAAATAATTTCCATCCTTGAAAATCAATTGGATTATTAAAAAAAAAATTGCAGTATGTTACAGTACAGTTAGTTGTGGAATCAAAGAAACCGATTTCTCGAGCAGGGAGAAACAGATACAAAAGGGCACCCGAGACAAAATGTGCTAAATTCACAGGTTCCTTGACGTATGTAACACAGCTGAGTGTGTGTCTATAAAAAGGGCAGAGCAAGACGTAAAGAAATGAAACGTTACTCACCAACGACACAAACACGCACTTCCCTGACCTCTGCTAAGCATTGCACACCCCTGTATGATTACGCTGCTTCTTTAAATAGGTTCATGATTCGAAGTCTGGTCAGACGCAAAATTCTGAGCTGTGCTATCGCCTGATAACATTAACAGCGAATAACATCACTCACCCATTTATTAAAGGTCGTTGCTTCTTTCACATCACATGGCCATGCTCCCTCTGGTTTCATTCAGATGCAACTCATCTTACACCTCAGCTGTTAAATGCATTTTACTGAAAAATTAAACTGTAGGAATTCTGTATTAGGCCTACGGTAATATTGTTTTAATGTGTGTTTTGCTTCCAGAACGATTGTAAGAAGATAATAAAGATATCAACATGAGTGCAATTTTTTCTTAAAAATCAGCGATTTTATGCAACAGTTCGATAAATAATAAGTCAATTCAAGATTCAATCGCAATGACTCACTTATTAACACTGATTTTAATTTCACATTTAAAGCATCTTTTCATTTTGTAAATAATTTCAAATATCAATATTCAACATTTCATGTTTAAAATATGCCTGAATAAGCTGAATTAACACTGCCACTTCATATGCAGCTTCTGCAAATATTTTATTTGTTTAGTAACAGCCTAAATGTAGTAATATGATTGGCTGAATAAATCTTAGAATTTGACTTTAAATATTTTAGAAATGATGTCTTTATTATGTGGCGTTGTGTATCTTTTCAAAATATGAAGAATATCAGAAACTTTAGGAGTCAGCTGATCATGGTTTATTTGTTTTTTGTTCATGAATGGCCGGTAACCAAATTGGCTGGTGAGTGAAAAAGTTCATTTCAATCCCTGGTAATAAGATTTTATGGCCTCTTCTTTATTTACGGGGTGAAAAGCTTATTTGATAATGTGGTTGAAGTCACTTGTAACAGTGTAGTTATATAGCCTTTATAATCAAAAGGCCTACTACATGCAATCATTGTAAAACTAAAAATGTAGGTTGAAATTTGGCTTGTTAATTTTATGTCTGTTTGAAGTTAACTCAAATGAAAACAGGTGTGAAAAATACAATATTCTCATACAAATTATGAGTTCAAACAACACTAGATGGACCCCCCCTGCAGTACTGTTGGACCTGGGGGTTGAAAAAAAAGAAGTAAAAAAGCAAAAAAGAAAGAGAGGGAAAAAAACATTAAAAGTCACCACATTCTAATCAAAACCTAAAAGCCAAATCCATGTCTATTTCTGGAATTCAGTTTGCGAAACAGTAGGCTACATCCCTTGTGATGCCTTTAAAAGCAGAAAAACGATTTTGCTTTTAAAACCAATTAGAACCGGTTGCTTTTTTGTTACAATGGAGCTCTGTCTTTACATACTAATTCAAACTACAAAACAGCATTTATATTATTCATAATAATAGACACTAGAAAGTTGAATTTACCTCCATCTCTTCCTGAAAAATCATAGAACCTCTAATTAATCAAGATAAATAAGATTGAGTCAAAAAACAATAGAGCATGTGCCACACGAAATGACATCAACAATATTTCAGTCATATTTCAGTCTGTACTTCAGGAAGCAATTACCAGTGATAAATGAAAGGATGTCTAACTGCTTATTGTTTTGCAATTCAGACTTTACATTTCCTGACCTTTGCTCTTCACATATGATTTTGTGAAAGGTCATTATACAGGCTTACAAAAGGATTGATTTAAATGAGGGAGTTCAATTAAATTCATCAAGAAATTACTAAAGTAAAACCAACGTAAGAATCTACCTCTAGTGCCTTTAATCAATCAATCAAGACGGAACACTGTAATATATCAGTGTTTTATTAAAAAGATCCACAAACACAGTTTCTGTCTAGACAAGGAGATTTAAGCATGAATTATTTAGATACCAAGTTATTAATTCAGTTAAACAGTCATGCACATTTGCTAATTATAAGTTCATATGGGACACGATATGATGTTGTATTTTTTCAATATTTTGAATTAATGGTTACATTTTCATGTTGCATTTTAATGCTTTTGTTTTATTAGTTTTAGGTTTTATTTTCAGATTTATATTTAGCTTAAATGTAGGTTTCATATACAATAAGACACAAATCAATCATTGAGATTAAGCTCCAGCTTTCTCCAGTGACAAAGTCATCTTGTCTGAATCAAGAGAAACATGCACAGATCAAGCACTGTTTACAAGCGGAAACAACCAGACCCGAGCTCGCAGACCTGGGAAAACTTGATTTTCGTTGGTCTGATATAAAATGTAAATTCATTCTTTGCCACTAGGTGCCACACTACTTTAAATGAAATCGGCCAATCCACGCATATTAGCGCCACGCAAAGGATATTGGGTTAAAATGAATCGTTGAACAACTCGTTTGGGAGTCGTTGAACAAATAAGGTAAAAATAAATGCTTATTATAAAGGAAAATAAAGTGTTTTTTCGACCTTGCATGCATGTCCACCTGTTGTTGGGGACTCCACTGGGATTTATTCGATTTTATTTTTATTCATGCGTATAAAATCTCTCTCACACAAAAAGAGGTCGTAAATGAGAACGACTAATCACCAAAGGGTAAGATTAGACACTGTGAAAAAAGCTATTGACATTAATCCCAATTCCAATATTTTGACATCTTTGATCTCCGTAAGATTTAAATTCCACAATACTTTCCACGAATCACAAAAGCTTTGTGAGAGGGCTAATGAATGTCACAAAGCTAATGTGCGAGTCTGTGATGAAGACGGTCTTGGCATAACCAGAAAGAAAACTTTCAAAACAATCCTTTATTTTTAAACAAGCTGGTGACCTCTTGACCCTAGTTTATGAACAGAGTCACAAAAAACGCTAGTTCGAACGAAAGAACGAATGATATTTTTTGATGCACTGGCCTCAGCAACCTCAGTTAATGATTTCTGACTCCAAAAAGAACACTTCAGCAGAAAACAGAAGAAAACTCCTCACGAGCAGGTGTGCACTCAAAGGTCACCTAATTGAACACGGCCTGACCGCTCTGAAAATGAGCGTCAAGTTTTCTCTTTGAATAATTTCGAGAGGAAACTGTGGGGACTTTTGGTGCTCTTAGCACTTTGGGTACATGAGGGGATATGACAGCCAGTGCTGCTCTTTACATGAAAGTGAGATTGGGAACACAGAGTCTCTACCTGTACTCTGCATGAGATGCTAAAGGTGACAGCCCCGGCTCTGACACTGCTGCTGAACTGTGGTGACATCCGTACTCAGCCCTCTACTTTGATCTGATTCTGAAAAGAAAACCACCACATCTTTATTCTTTCTTCCAGGTCCAGCCATTTGACGTCAGTCAGAGGCTGCTTCACAACAATCTGAATGTCTTGAAATAATGATTTTTTTTTTTTTTTAATAATGCACCGAACAAGATGAAATGCCTGACAGTTGTACGCTTTCATGTCTTGTCGGTTGGAAAGGTACAGACTCATTAATCACTTGTCAGGACTATTATTTCAGCTGAAGACTGGAGGTGGAAAGTCATGTTATTAGGTCTGGGTAAAAAAAATAAAATAAGAAAATGCAAAATTATGCAAAGGATATGCACAAAGCGAAATGATTCAGTGTCATTACCAATGCACATTAGATTATGTTCACACAAAATCCACAATGTGGTGTTTAGCTCATTAAACCTCTTAAGACCCTGCGTCCTCATACGAGGACATTGTATTTTAGTAAATATCTAAAATATACAAGAGAGACTATACGAGTCACAGTTTTAGGTCTGGATGGCCTGTAGAGAGCACATTCAGGGCTTTACACAATGATCACTCCCTCTCCTTGGTCTTCAAAAATGTCTGAAACTAATTTAGTTGGAATATGATAATATTTTGTAACGACCATTTAAATCCGTCTCATTTTTAAATTGGGTGTCATAAATCTTCATCTCAGGAAAATGTTATGGGGTTTCAAATCAAGCTATAACTTTCTATTACGAACAAAAATTATATTTCAGGATTTTATGAAATATGATGTATTATTAGGAAAATATTTTCCATTATTACACTTTTTCATGATATGTTGCCCCAAAAACACATTAATATCTAAATTAGATTAAGTTCATAAATACATTGTATATAATGAGAGAACCTGTTTATGACCATTTTACACACATTTTGCCAAAAGAAAAAGGGAATATTGAATAATTATGTTATAATATAGTCGAGAATCATCTCACACAAATGTTTGGTTAAAAAAAAAAAAAAATCTTGAAAAAACTAAAAATGTATTGGTCATTTTAAAAAACAATTGCTTTTTCCTATACATGTTCAGATAGGACAACTGAGGACATAGTATAACTTATGGATGAAACATAATTTTTATTTATTTATTTTATTTGCACATTAATTTTAAAGTGCTAAACAATAAAAAGAAATGTAAAAAGAATTTTTTTTTCCCTGGGTCTTTAGCAGGGGCAGTTTTAAACCACAGTAACTAGGGGGTACACTTTTAAAATTCAAAATCTATACTTTTTGTATTTTTCACCATGTCATGTACCACTGCATCTATAGAAGTTAAGCGAAAAAAATTCAACTGCAATGTTTCATCATGTTTCATTTATTTGCTGAATAATTTTGTACTGTAGTGTCAGGGTGTCATGTACTAATTATGAGGGGGCGCGATTAAAGGAAGAAATTTCAAAGCAAATTACACATTAGACAAATATGATAAATGTACAAATTAACTACCTTATTTACAAGGTAGCCTATACATTTATTTAACATCTTTGAGGTTTGATTAACATTAATGACACAGACAGGTATTTATCGGGCTGCTATCCCTTTAACATCCAAATGAATGTAATATTTGAATATTCGCAAAGAAAACTGCTCGCTCTTCTTGTCTAAAAGAACTGTGATGGCGTCTGTGCACGGCTATGAGATCGTGCTATTCAGATTCCTCTGAAATACGGGACTGTACTGGGAAAACGGGATTGCTGTTCCCCCTAGATTTAGACCTATGTGTTTGTTTTGCTTTTTCCTTTTGATTTGAAATTTCTCCAAACGTTCTCCTAGCCTATTATAGGATGCGTAAATAAAAGGGGCAACATATGATACGCATCTACCCCACAACCCTAATCCTACAAATTGTGTAGCATAAAGACGCCAAAGTTGAGGTTTTTGGTATCTATACCACAAGTTTTCTTTTGCATTTGGTGTAACGAAGATTGCTACTGCTGTGAGCATGTAGGAAATACTGCTGCAGCAAATACAACATATTAAATAACCCCCACAAAAGCAGATCAAGGTGAAAGGTGGAGCATTTCTAAAGCATGCTGCAAACAATAGTGCAGAAAAAAATTAATAGCTCACTGACACGGTGACGTGATGATGATGTCATTAGGTCAGATTGAGTACACACACACACACACACACACACACACACACACACACACACACACACACACACACACAGAGTGACGGGAATCATTTTCAGCTTTTAAGAACTGCCGGTTTCTCTGTTAATGGGGGGACCTAATGCACAAAAGACAATCTCCCTGGCTGGCGCTCACCTACTATCACCCCTGTTTGGATTTCAGCCGATCAATTTGAGCAAATGTCGACTACGTGATTAATATTCATGAACCCAGCAGCTCATTAATCCTTAGTGCAATTTATGTTATTAGTAGTAGAATTCATAGTGGTTTTGTTATCTTATATATTTTTTTGCCCTAATTCAGTCAACATGACAAATATGCATTCATACTCGGTATTCTGATTGCTAAACTTCTATCGGCATAATAATGCTAAATTATAATATCATTATATTCCAATTCTTGACTGACTGCTGCTATATGTCAGTAGATAAATACCATTTTTATAATAATAATTTATTAAAGCTAGTGCCTATTTCAGTAATTGAACATTTAAGTAACAAAAGTTATTTTCCCTGGTAATTAGTTACTTTTAAGCTACTAACTCAGTTACTACTTGTGAGAAGTAACTAGTAATTATAACATGTAATATGTAACATGCCCAATGCTGTATGATAATATCTATATAAATGTGTGTGTGTGTGTGTGTGTGTGTTTTAAAGAAATATGTTGTGTTGAAAAGATTTTTTAGAACCTTTTTCATGATTCTTTGATAAATAAAATATTAAGCAGCATAACAACACTAATCACAAAGCACCATGTTAAAATTTTACAGTATCTACAATGTCTGTATTTTTAATCGAATTAATGTGAAAAAGCATTTACAATCTTACTGATCCCGCATTTTTGAATGACAATGTACACACACACACACACACACACACACACATTTGAAAAGGTGGATTCTGTCTTTACTCTCCACGCACCGTTTTAGTTGCCAGCAAGATGGATTTACTGTGTAAATAGAGACTCCATTATCTTTCTTTGTTCTAACACAGAAACAGGTGTTCATATGCTTCTGAACTTACTTAAAAGCAATATGTAATAGAGGCTATGAAACAAAGTCACAGCAGGAAGGAGTCGTCGTGTTTATACCCACTGAGTGGCAAAGTACATGCGTACCTGTTTATCTTGAATGCCACGAATGTGAAATGTGAAAGCGCTTGTGTGCTTAACTGCGCAGTTAGGTCAAGCAAGAATTATTTTTACAGACTGCGGAAAGTTACAGAAAACCGAAGCGAATGGATCACACAAACAACCGGAACGCTCGATATTCACAAAAACCGACCACAGGAGCTTCACAAAGCCAAAATTCATTAAAAGAACTGAAAAACTGAAATTGTCGATCAGACTCAAATGCTAACAAGCAAAAAAGACTATGTCAGGAGGAATATATCTGAAACAATCGACAACAGATAACATTTCAGAAGTCGTTTATTCTAAGGCTAGAAGCTGTATTAAAGTCATATGATGACAAAACACTATTAAAAAGAAATACTGCCTTCATATAAAATTAAAAGTGATGCTGATTTAGATTTAGCTTTATTTCATCTATACTGTTGTCTAGCAGATAAAGGCTTTGGGCTTTATTTATTTCCCTGAAATTCTTTATTCTTTAATTCTTTAAGTTACTTTTCTCCTCAGATATTCAACATGTCACAATGCTGGAAACAGCCCTTCACATGGACTTTAAATGCAAAGAGCATATGCATTAGTCTCTAAGGTGTCTAACTTGCCAAAGAAAACTACTAATCAAATCAAAAAGTGCTTTCAGCTTCACTGTCGTGGAAATCTGACTGGTGAGTGGAGAGATAAAGCAAGCCAAATTGAATAATCAAATTAACCTTTTTCCTCGCAGAACTGAATTCATATTGACACCGGCGATTGAGGCTAGACGCAGTTTTCACTTACAACACAATCAGTGATTTTGCTGCACTTGCCATCTCTCGTCTCTTATAGCCTTAAGTCATCTAGCAGAATTGTAAGTCACTGCAGCAATGCCTCAGGGTCATCTTCAAAACATCACGGGGCTCAGCATCGAAAGATTCTTTCATCATTTACATTCAGCCTTTCGACTTTCATATTCTTGCATACAAAGGGTTTTTATGGTTATATCATGAAATTGCTTTTAATTAGGAGTGAATCAGCCCATTAAAAGAAGTTCACGTCCCTGTAAAGATTAATCATAGGCTAGCAATGATTCAAGTACATGCTGCAAGATTGTAATCAGACACTGGAGAGACAATTTTAGACTCAAACACAAATGAAAAGCAATTGCTCACAAGCTGAACACTCACTGTGACCTCTAGAAGCAGAAGAAAGATGTGGCATATGGCCGTTTAATACGGTCTGCTGGATAAAAACAACATATTTGTTATATAACATTTAAAAGTTGAGTCGGTAGAATGCGTTTTGATCAAAAATGCAGTACAATGCAATACATTTGCTAAATATTATTAATACATTTTTAAATAACTGATGCAAAGCTGAATTTTCAGCAGTCATTACTCTAGTCTTCAGTCGAATGATGCTTCTAAAATGATTGTAATATGCAAATTTAATAAAAAAAAAGAGAGAAAAGAGAAAGCTTTGTAACATATAAAGCTTTGATGCATCCTTGTAGAATAAAAGCATTCATTTCTTTTAAAATAATTCTGTACTGACCTGAAACTTTGAACGGTAGTGTAGATGAAATATTTTAAGGCATATTTTCAGGCTTTAACATAATCCGCCCTAGTATATCATAACAAAGAATATACTCATATAGTCAGTTGTCACAAAATAATATGTTTCTCTGGCAAGTCATGCCATTAGTTGGGAATCAGTGCTGCATAATAAACACACAAAATTAAAACAACATTCACAGCAGCAACTAATCGGATATGCAGTATGACAGTGGGAGAACTTGTGAGTGTTAAGATGCTTTTTGAACCCATTTTTTATTGATTTGGGGTTATCTCAAGGTCATGGCTAAACATAAACTGTCTGTATGAAGTGCGGGTATAGCAATATTCTCACAGTTGACCTTTTGCATTCCATACAGATAAACAGCAGTTTAAATGTGATTCGCTCTTTATTCACGTATGCTGCACAGTCAGTTCACTCTGGTAAATTCCTCCTTTTAATGTATCCTTGGGGACAGATTTGTTAGTCATTTGTGCTCGTCAAATCGATTGCACATCCATGTCATAAACCTTTAAAGGGAAAGGATATGGCACAAAATTGCAATAGCTGTTGCTGTTGGTTTGTGGCGTATGCCTCTTTTTCCTTGCTTACTTCTGATTATGCATACATATGCATATACAAAATGAATATGCAACAGTACAGTAGGTGACAAACAGGAAGTGAAACGGGTCTAAATTGACAGTAGGCATAAAACTGCAAGCTAAAAGTACCATGATGACCTACATTTGGTAAGATTTTCTATTAATGTAGTATGATTCACACATTTATACTGTATTAAATATACTTTTTACAGATGAGAGTATACAATTTCAAACTCTGTCCTTGTGTTTATTCAGATTTTTTTTTTAATGCACATCCACTTTTAAATAAAAGTTAAAGTGCCCCTATTATGAACTTTTGAAAATTACCTTTCATGCAGTCTGTAAGTGAACGAAACATCATGCAAAGTTTAAAATCCGAAAGCGTACAAAGGTTTTGTCTTGTTTTGACATCTTTTCTCATTTCTTCATAAAACCGACATGTTTTCCGTTATAATAATAAATATTTATTTTGTTGTTTTTTGAAAACGGGCAAACATTTTAATTACATAATTGAGTGGAAAAATCTAATGTGTGCGGCAAAGTCAAACTTAAGCATATTGCCATATTGCATATTGCCTGTCCACGTGTTGGTCTTTGTCTGAATGAAAATGAAAATTCATTCTTTGCCACTAGGTGCCCCTTTTGTAGTGTTAAATGCTCACAAACACAGCTTTCGAAGATATCTACCGGAGGGGTCATCGAAACAAATAAGGTAAAAATACACGCATATAACAATACCAAAGTTTTTTTTTTTTTCCTCTTTTGGACCTTTTAAGCACATCAATGTTGCTTGGGACTCCCTAAACCCAAAATATGAACCTTTCATAACCCTTATAGGGTCACTAAGTTTGGACTGAATATTTAGTCAACTAGTCAAACGTTTCTTATTTGCATCGATTTCACACAATTTTATGAATTTTTATTATTTTCATTAATAAGTTAGCTACCATACAAGAGCATTTCTTGTCCACCGCAAACTCACTCTCCAACTCTACACAAAAAGAATCTACTTCAAATTTATAGACTTTGATTTGATATTATTTTCGCACTCCATTTCTCCTGAGAAAAATGGAACTACGAATTTCTGTTCAATACACTTCTTATTTTTAACCCCTCCCTTCAATAAAAGAGAGGAGAACTGCACTGTCAGCACACAGGAAAGGCAGTGGAAGAGGAAAAGATCAATTTTAAGTTTTTTTAAGATAAATACTTTTTTGATAATTCATTTATAAAGAAATAATATATAAAAAAATAACGGCATCTACCATTTTCTTTGTTAAGACTAACAGCCAAAACCTGACTTCATGCGTTTCCTTATTGTATGTGTCTTTAAAAGACCATAAAACACCTTTTTGAATGCGATGCGATTCAAACACATAAGAAAGCTGCTGGAGAGCCCTTCTGCTATCTGTCTACATCAGCAGACTGATCGGAGGGCAGAGGGTCACGAAAGCTTTACTAACACCATGACAGATCAAATGATAGAAGCAAATGCTTTTTCCTTTTATAGGATGAACTTCACATAATTATAATACTTTGCGTAATTACTCAGTCACAGAGTTTACACAGATGAAAAGCAATTGCCCTAAAAGGAGCATAATTGCCACACAATTGTCCTCTATTTGTAAATCATTTTCAGAACGGAGTTCTGTGAAGGGTTAACACAGTACAAGGTGTTAATCTAAACGACAAGCTGGAGATAAAATAAGTATCTGAATGTCCCAGTTGGCATTATTATCAGGAATTGGAAGGGGTTTCAAAAAAAAGAAAAAACCCTGAATGAAGTAGTATTGTGAGAGAAGCCACAGAAAAACACAGATTTTAGCATTTTCAAAGAAATAGACTAGAAGCAGAGTAAAGGTGCATTGGTCAGCCATTTAAAGATAAGGAGTACTGCTTTTAAAAGGAAGCACAAAAGAAGCCACACACTCAAAAGATACACGTCAAAGGATGCCTGTACTACGGCAAGAAGCTTAACAGACATCCATTTGGCAAAGATCTTTCACGATGCTTTTTATTGAATAGCGCCTGATGCTGGTACTTGTGTATATCCAAAAGACATAACCAGTGTAATTTCTGCAAGAGGCTCTTTTAAAGATTGAAAACTTTTGCAGATACCTTATTTTTTGTTGAGAGCTGTTGAAGCTGTAAAACTGAATATGATGACAAACAATTAAAAAAAGAACAATTGACAATAATTGTTTCGTTTTTAATCTGATGGCTTACAAAACTTCATCTCATGTATTTGCAATCCCCATAAACAAAGTAAACCAGTACATTTAGAAATACCAAAGCCTTGTAAAGTCAGATTCTTCTGATTGTGTGCTTTAAATTATTTACTGAAAACAGACCCTAGAGACTCTAAAGAGAAGCTAAAAAGAGATGCATGTTGAATGTCTCAGTGGAGAAAAAAAGTATAAGTTATAACATGTTCAAGAAGCAGCACAAACTCACCAACCTCCCCCAAGCGATTTAGAATAATTTCATCATATGATATTCACTGTTTCTGTACCATCATTATGTGTTTGAATGTCTTATTAACCGAGATGTTGATATGATACCAATATTCCTGCTTGTATTTACGTATATCTTTTTACAGCGAACATCTCCTGTGCTGAATTCTGATTGTGATACCATTTTAGATATCTTTAGAACCCCTTATAGCAAATGCTTTTATCCAAAAATACTTACAATAAATAAGCAGCAGTTGCCCTCAAGCAACCGGAGGTTTCGTGTGTTGCTCAAGGGCTAAAAGGCAAGAATAGAGATCCAAAAAAAGCTGGAGCTAAACCTGTAATGGTGAACCTGGACTTGAAATCAGTGAAGATCCATAAACTATCAAACATGGTAGACATGTTGCAGGCACAGGGGATGGTTTGAATTCAGATTAATAAAAGTTATGCACACAAAATGGTTGTTTGTTAACTTTGTTAACTTTCGTACTGACAACACTCGTTCACTGCGGAGGATCCAATGGTGAATGAGTAATGTAAATATGTCTTGATGAAGAATATATTTTACATTACAAACTCATCTACATCTTGTATGGTTTGAGATTGGCATTTTTGTTCATTGTGGATGAGATATTGCTTTAATTTATTGGGATGCATTAAGTTTCTCAATATGTAGAATTTACGTTGTGAATAAATGCTAAAACGACAGCTGTGAAAACTTGCATTCTAGCTATGTTTATTAAATTATTCAGTTTAAAACTTACCCTGATTCAAGCTTTATGTTCTTTTCTTCTGATTTGTCAATTTTAGAAAAAGCCAGCCTCTCAGAGTGTTTTCTTGTTTATTGCTTATGAAATTGTTGTTTGGGGTGTATTGTTCAGTGAGCAATGGAGAGTGTTTGCTTCTCAACCTAGGAACTGTAATGTACAGTAAATGTTCCTTTCCTATTGTGCATTTGGACCATTCACTTCTCGCTCACCCCTGGTTTGCTTTCTTTTTTCAAGACCGTAATGCACAGCACTGCTTGAAACAGCTTTCATCTCTCAGAAGATGAACAAAAAGATTGGTTTATAGTGAAAGGATGCCATGGTTCAGACTATATTTCTTTTTGACCATTTCTGATACCAAAACTGGACTTTACAAATGCAAGTGTAGACATGCAACTGTATTGCAAGTTTTACACTTCTTTATGCAACATGATTATTTTTATTTGTTCTAAGATAATATGCAAGTAGCTCTACATTGTATGATGATTTCCTAATAGCCATTCAGGGTGTTTGTTACATTAACATGTTTTTGACAGTAACAGGGACACAATAGGGTTAATATTGTAACCGTGGTCTCTCGAGGGAACAAGACATTGATACAATGATTTGTAATATAATATAATCACAACGCCATAGGAGGGTGACATAGGAGGGAATAACATCCTGCACCACCATCTAGCATAAACTTTTCAGGCTGGAGGCCTCAGTCTCAGTGCCCCGTGGAGATGCCCACCAACTAGCCACCAAGGTTGGGTGTGGTAGGCCGCACTGTCCGCCATGTAAATCCTAATTGTGGAGTGGTTCACCCTGCAGGAACTCCAGAACTCTACCAACTGAGCAGTTAACTGGGTCGTTCAGGCGTGAAAAGTCTTTACTTCAGGAGCATACAATTTTTTTTTACAAAGCTCTGGACTGGAGAATGGTCTCAACAACTTTGGATGAGAGACCGCCAGCTATGAGTTGTGCCACCTCAGCTGCCACACCCACAGTTTCCATAACTCTGGGCAAGAGTGCACCATGATGCCCCCTGCCTGTGAGAGGAGAGCCCTCCTGATGGGAATCACAAATAGAGAGCTAACTAGGAGGGAAATCAGGTTCGAGAACCATACTCAGCCCGGCCAGAATGGTGCTACAAGTAGACAGACTGCTTCCCAGCATACTCTCTCCAGAACTCCCAGGGGCAGAATGATTTGAATAATGGTGTACAGACGAAGCCTTGGCCACATCTGAACCATGGCATCCAGCCCCATTGGAGCTGGATAAACTACAGAAAACCAAAGGGGACATTGGGCATTCTCTCAAGTCACAAAGGTGTCCACCTCTGCCCGATAAAACACTCTCCAAATCGGTTCCACAACCTTGTGGTGAAGCATCCATTCTCCAGAATGGAGACGGCTCTCAGTGAAAGGAGTCTATCCTGGGTCCACACAAGGATCTGGTGCGCCAGCTTGTACAAGGGGCGCGAATGCAGACATCCTTGGTGGTTTACATAAGAAATCACCAATGTGCTGTTGTGCGCAACAACACATGGTGATCTCTTAGATCTTGGAGGAAGTGTTTCAGTGCTCGAAAAATGGCCAGCATCTCCAGGCAGCTGATGTGCCTCGTGAGATGGCAACCGCTCCACAGGCTGAGTGGCCAATCATTACCGCTCCCTAACCAGTGAGGAACAGGTCTGTCGCTAGCGTTACACGGGGCTCTCAGCACTGGGCCCTGAGACAGGAACCAAGGTTTCTTCCATATGTCTAAGACATGTACGGCTCGGTGTGACACTCAGAAGACGTGGAAGCTCTTTTATATCTATTACGACAAACCAGTCCTCAGACTGATTTGAGACACGGCCTGCTTGAGGATCTTCTGCCTTATGACTGGGTGGTTCACCTATCTAAGATCTAAAATGTGCCTTAGCCCTCCATCTACTTTTGGAAGTACCGGCGGTAGAACCCGGATTCTTTTAGATGAGGAGGTACCACCTCCCTCAAAAGAGTGTTTACTTCCTGTTCTATAACCAGAGCCAGGCTCTGGGCCCACCAGGGTGGGGCAATGAGCAGGACCAACTGAAACATATTTGGCAGTAGCTAATAATCTACTAAGGGAACCAGTCTCTCAAGACAGGCTTCTGGTATTCCCAGAGTGGCTAGATTGTTTCTCTGGAACAGCTCACCGGCAGGATACAACTGATCTCCTGAGGACACTGAGGAGAGACAGGCACCGTGTAATATGATGTACAGAGCTCTCAAAAGTCTTGGCCAAAAGCATCAGGACATTTTAACTGAAGATTGTTTAACGAGAATGATAGTCCACAGACCTGCCTCCTGCTAAAAGCCTCCAACCAAAAATTCCTCCCTCGGGAAGAAAAGTTCATAGCCAAAGCATTTTTCAAGCTCCTACTCAGAGGAGGGGAGTAGTGGGCAGTGCGGGCTTCCGAACTGAGAGAACATGCTGTATCAAGGAATACAGGTGGAGATGTCCCCGATCCATATTATATATATTGTGACGGGAGGAGCCAGCGACAGACACAGTGGGCGTGGCGTCAGGCCTCGGAGAGGCTTTTATTAACAAAAATAGTACAAAATAAAGTGTCCAAGGGGAAAAGTGTCCAAATAAAAGGGGAAACTGGTGCCCTCGTTGTGCTTCTGGGATTGTGGAAGGTCAGGTAGTGTTCCAGGGGGGCAGGGTCCAGGTAAGGGGCGGAGTCCGGCGGTCGCACGCGCTCCTCTCTCCTGTTCGGGCGCGAGGCGGCGGCTTCTTCCGCGGCATCTCCGTCGCTTCTTTCCTCCGGTCGTCAGAGATTTAGGGGATTTAACGGCTCGGCATCCTGGCCCGTCAGCCGTATCCGGGTGCAGTCGTCGCCTGGACTGTACGGGGTCCCACGACGCGCTTGTCTAGCGGCGGGACGAGCTCCTTCACGCACCCTTCCTGGACCCACGAGGACACCAGCGTGCATGCACGGGGGAAGAGACCGGTCTCCCGAGGAGAGGCGCGCAGGGCATTTAACGGCGCGGCGGTGACAAGGCTAAATCCCTTCAGGTGTGCCTCGTCACACGCCGCCAGACCTGGCAATACCACGCCCCTCCTCTCGAACACACCCACTCCCGTCCGGGAGCCTGGTGAAGGGCGGCGAACAAAGGACGGGGTGATGGTGACAATAAAGAGGAGGGGCAGCCGACTCAATCACAATATATATATATATATATATATATATATATATATATATATATATATATATATATATATATATATATATATATATATATATATAATGCAGCTCAAGTTCCCAAAGAGGAACAATTTGTTATATAAATTTGTTTTTTTTCAGCAGTTTGTTATTTTGATGGCACCTATTCACTGCAGAGGATTTCCATTGGTGACCTATTCTTTTAACCATTTAAAATTCAGTTTCATTTTTTTCAATATGTTTTCCAAAGTGCATAGTATTAGAAACCGAATAACCAAGTGAACCAATAAAGCTTATCTCCATAAAATAATGTGCATTAATTCCTTTAAAATATAAGCTACAAAACAGAAAGCACATGCTTTTAAATACATAAATATAAGTTTAATCAGTGATTCATGAATACCTTCAGCAAAAAAAAATAAAACTTGTGAAAACTATGTACAGAACACAAACACTCTGCTACAAAATGTCAAATGCAAAGCCAGCAGCTTAGTCTATACAACTCCTACAGAAGTTCAGGCAGTTATCTGGAAAAAAAACCGGCTGGATACTAAAGCTTTGCTCACGTGATTCTGTGGCTTGCTTTGAATTACAATGCCCTTTCATCCAGGGAAATGTAAAGAAATGCAGTTCTCAGAATAAATGATTCCCATAGAAAAAACAAACTGTGCACTTAAAAAATGATTATAAAAGGAGAATTAAACAGTGACTGTATCGTCTGTACCTGCTGTATTAAAATTCCTTGAACAGTTTGCCCTGGAACTGAACCTGAAAAGCACAAGAACGGAATTTGGATTCAAATCATCTCATATTATTTTAACTAATCCAGCTATTCATAAGCAATACTTCATATGTTCTTTAGTCAGTTGATAGCTTTAAAGGCAAATAAAAAGCCCTTTAGTGGACAAGAGCAGTACAATTGCTTTTTGCTCCTTTTGAAAGGTTGTGTTTTGGCAAATTTACAAAATCGTTTTGCATTTCTGTGCCAAGAATGGCATTAAGAGTAACCTTGAAGCATATCATCCAGTTTTGTAAGTGACATGAATATTCAAATGAATTCAACACCGCACATTTTCTTTAAACGTATTTTCACACATTTAACATGACCTTTCGCGAAGAAATAAAAGCTGAAATCACATATATATGCAATGCACTGTATGTTTTATATATGTACACACACACACACAGTATCTTGTGAAAGCTTTAGATTCCACTCACATTTACAGCATCCCCTTCTCTGTCTCTTTTGCCTGAAAACATTAAATGAGGAATAGTTTAGTTGTGGATCAAGTTCTATGGTTTATATATCACAGATATTTAATCAAATATTCACTTTTTTTTTTTTTTTGATTAAATGTTCCTCACACATCACAATTGTTTTGTGTTGACTAGAAATCAATGGCCATCTTTTGGCACTCAGGTGCAGTAATGCACATAATAGCTCGATATACCTGCCACCTGTCATAACCGAGAGAAATACAAAGTCACACACAAATTACAGGACGGTATTTATGAATATTACATTTACAGCAACAGGATATAAACTTGCCTATATGGCCTAATACTAATGTGTAGCAAAACCGTTTCCATTATTGTTAGTGCAAATCTCACTTGTCCTATCCTGCTGGGATGCTGGCAGGTTCATCAATTTATCTATTCAACAATCATAGATTTCCTAGAATATGTCTAAGATATTTTTGCATCCACAGGCATGTTTTAATTGAGTGTTTTTGTATCGATTGTGCAGGTGCCAAAGGCCCTTACTGGCTACTAATTTCTGGTATTAGAGGGGACTCGTGTGTTCAGCTCTTTAAACTGTCAAATGAACATTACCCAAACAAAAAAGCTAGTCTGCAATCACTCAGGCCCTGAGTTTGGAAGGTTTTTGCTCCTTACTTAACTTTAACGATCTCTTTACGGTAAGCTTTCTCTGGCATGAGGCAAAATTGGTTGAATATCTGATAAAAGGTGCTGATCAAAGAAGTGTCAAAGCTATGATCTATGGTAAACATGTATCCTGGATCTTTATTTGCATAATAGCCAGTCCTGGAAAAGTATAGGGTAAATAATGCCTGCAATAGCCGTAATATTTTAGCTTACAAAAGTCAGTTTTAAATTCATATTGTGTGTCTGAACAGCGTTAAACTAGCAAGAAACAGGCATTGAGGTTATTTGCGTGATTGAAATTGATAGCACAGTTTTTTTTTTTTTTTTTTTTTTTAAAGCTTTGCTGGCATATAGTCTCACACTTCATTGATATGTACTGTAGGCTCCTTGGAGAGAGGGACAAAATACATTATTCATCACTGTAAACTTCAAAAAAGAAAAATGAATACAGTGTGAAACGCAGAGATTTCATTTTGTGAATGATGCATATCACCTTTACTCTCAAGTCACTCTCATCCCAAAAGTAATGTTACTGATAGGCTATTATACACATACTGTAATATTTAAATATTTAAATACATTATTTTGCAAACAGATTTCAACTAAGAGATAGAAGTGTTTATTTCATAGTATTTTTTTATAGCCACATAAAACAACAATGGTAATATATTCTAGCCCTGAAAGCCACTGAAGCTGGACAAAAAGAAAAACAAGAAAAGGCGGATTTTGTAAAATTATTATCTTTTGACCAAAACAAAGCTCTATGAATGGCTTTGTCTCTTTCATTTCAACACACAGCTTGAATGCATTTCTGTTTGATGCAACTTGTTCAACAGTTGTTTCTTTTAGAGGGCTTTGGGTAGCCTCAATATATAAACATGAAAGGCTTGCTTTCTAAATGATATATCTTTTGAGGTTGGAATAATGACCAGCCTCATGTGATATGAATCTGAGAGTGTGGGGAAAAGAAGAAAAAAAAAACAGACAAACAAATAAAATTTGAAAATAAAAATGAAATAATATATATATACATTTTTTAAATGATATATCTTTTGAGGTTAGAATAAATCACTGTACATGCAATATGAAAAAACTAACTAAATAAATGTTAGAATAACATGAAATATAAATGAGCTATTTTACCTGTTATTCCCCACAAATCTAACAAATATGCAGGTAAAAAAAACAAAATGCATTTTATACATTTTGATACACATAACTAAATGTATTATTGCTGTACCCATTTGTATTGTATCAGATGAAATACAGCCCTCCTTATACAAATCAAAGCAGATAAACAAACAAATATGCATATTTCTCTTTACCAAGCATCCATAAAAGTAGAACTAAATGATAAAATAAGGTTTAAGTGCAGCAGCAAAACACCCTGCCAGTTCTAAAAGGAAGCAAAATATAACAACAACAAAAAACTAACAAACAAACAAACAAACAAAAAAACCCACAATTTACATGCATCTTTAACCTTAATCATTCTGGTTGTATTAAAACGAAAGATTTGCCTTATTGTTATTTTTTTCCCCAGGAGTTTAAAGAACTTACATTTTGCAGTGCGCTGTGTTTTAGAGTCATAAACATTACAAGCGTACTAAAACATAGCTAAAACAGCTTCTTATAAATCCGTAAGAGATTTGAGTGCATTCCAAACACATATCATCTTCATTCTTACTATCAGAGCATTATGTACTGCACCTAGCAACCCTTTTGAAAAGAACTCAAAATAACCTCCTGTCGGATGAAGGATAAAGGAGGAAAATATCATTTAGTTTTACTCGCCTCCAGGCATGTTTAAAATAACTCTTGCTTCGATCAATATTTCCAATAACAAAGCGAGATTCTTTGTTTTCATTTCACATTCATTCTCGCTCATAAAAAATGGTTCTAGCGTAACTTGTTTCATCAAGTGAGTAAAATATGTTTCTGTAAACAGCGAACTCAGCAAAACACCTTGATGTCAGTCATAACTCAAAATGTGTGAAATGAAGCGTCTGTGACAAGTTTAAAATACGTCAAAACAGCTCGGCCAATAACCAAGGATTTAATGTTATGGTCTACACAGCGACAGCTGGAAATGCATTGGTTAATCTATTGTTTTTCAAAAAAAAAAAAAAAAAAAAAAAAAAAAAGGTTTCAAGAACACTGTATTCTTGGGTGAACCATCTGTGCTTTCCTCAATAACCTTCAGCTGCTCCAGGAATACCTGAGCCAATGTCGTGTAATATATACATGTATGTAAATCAGCTGCCACATCGGATTTTTTTTTTTTTTTGTCCAAAACCATTTCATAGCATCAATATAGCCTGAAACAACTGAGAATGCATAATATGATAGAAATACTATGTGATATCATAAAAGTGATAAAAATGTCACTGCATATTTAATTTGGTCGGCCTTTTAACTGAACTGCCTTTGCAAATGCCATATTGTAGCCTTGAGGTGGTTGAATTTATGATTGAGGTATGTTTGGTCAGTGTGTGCAAAGAAGGTTTTTTTTTTTTTGGGATGAGAAGTCACTAAATATTGTCTCAGACAGACATCGAGCCTCATTGTTGAATAAGCAGTGCCCCTGCAGGGGATGTGTTAAACTGATCCCACGTTTTTCAAAATATAGATTTTATTTTTTCATAAGAACAGATTTAGAGAGATTCAGCATTCAATCGACCAATTTATTGACCTCTGTAGTAAATGGGTGCCGCCAGAACAAAAGCTCAAAGAAGAAAAAAAAACCACCACAGTAAGAGATCAGCACAGTTCCAGTACATGAATTCGTGTCTTGTGAAGTAAAGTGCTGCGAACGTTGCATCCATCATTAAGACATTTTATCTGTAAAACTTTATTTCTGGCCTACAATCCATCCATAACCTTATAGTAAGTCTTCTAGTGGAAAAAGCTCATCCCACGTTGTCCTCTCAGAACAAAATCTATTACCATACTTTTAGAGTTGTTTTGTAATGTTTTCCCTTGTAAATTATTGATTTTCCCTGGAGAATGCAATACTATGGATCGAGAAGTTTTAGCCGGAAGCGAAGTCAACGTCTTGATTAATTGGTTTCTCATAAACAAACAGCTTTTCCACTTCATAAGATGGTAAATGAGTCGTGTTGATTATTTGTGGATTACTGCTATGTTTTTATCAGCTGTACTCATTGTGACGGCATCCATTCACTGCAGAGGAAACATTAGTGAGCAGCTGATTTCAAGTGACTCTTCTACATATCAGATGGCTTGAGGGTATACTTTTTAATTTTGGGATGAACGAACTCTGGCTTCAATCATATAATTTTGGCCTCAAGGTCAACAAGCAAACATGACCACTACCTTAATAAAAAGTAACTTCTCCAATTTCAAATATTCTCTTTCAGGCTGTACATCAGAAATAATAATAATAATAATAATAATAATAATAATAATAATAATAATAAAATATCATTGTAGATGTACATGTAGATCACATCAAATGGATTAACCAAATATAATGTAGATTATTTATTTTATATTTAAATAATTTATATTTATTTAAATTTTACAGTCTATATCATCTTTGTGTAGAAATGAGAAGTGTGAATTACAGTAAAATGAATATTCACTATCTGTTTTCAAAGGCATCACACTTCCAAACCTATGAATTTCTATGCTGATAGCAAAAGCCTTTTCCATAGTGATAGATGATAATAAATGTGAACTCTATTATCTTTTTTGTTTCGATACACAATAATAGGCAGATGCTATTGAATTCAAAATTATAAATTCGAATTATAAAAGCACAAATCAATGTCTGCCTTTCCAAAAGGCAGTCTAACTACTCTGTAATCACATGGGAGCAGTTCACATCGTCATGTAGCATCATGCATAAAAATAGAAAGTAGGCTATGCCTGATAATCTCAGCTGGACTGTCAAGGCCCTTCTTTACGATGCGTTTCCTGTAAAAAAAAAAAAAAAAAAACTTCTTCTTGACACGCACAGTTGCTAAAAAGATTTTTACGGTCCCATCCAGTCCTTGACTTTGGATTTATTGCTGAGAGAGTTATGCCAACGTTCAACCATTTAAAAATTCCCACTATTTAAAATGCACATGCGGGAAATTTTGTTTGACTTGCCTAGCAGCAAAAATCACCATATAAATACAGACCATAAAATAATTGTTCCGCAAGTCAAATGCATTATCACACTTGGCAGCCACAAAAAAAATACAAATTAGTCAATACTGAATTTACATGCAGCTGATAACAGTATCATAAGAAACTGGTACTAACCTGTAATTCTATTCCAGGTATATTTCCGTTCTCCAATCCCGAGCCAGTCATTGGCCAGTTAAATCAGGAAGTACACACTGTGACTTGTCCGTCATCCAAAAACATCCGATTTAAAACTCGAGCTCCCACTTTTATAATTAACGTTACCACTTAAAAATATTATTAATATTATTAATATATTATTAATATAACTTAAACATTCATCTTGAAATGTAGACTGCGTTGGGAACATTAATAAATAAATGTTTACGTGAATGAGTCGTTCATTTGAGTCGGATCTTTTCAAAGAAACAGCTTCAAAGAGCCATAAACCATTTGTTTACGAACAGTTCAGAACAAGGAGGCGACACTTTTAGTTTTGGGCGACAGAATAAATATCACAAATAAAAAGTACTGTCTGGAAATATTTTGCATCTTTAGCTGGATTCATAACTATAACAAACAAAATGGCAATAAACAGGCTTTTTAATAACGCAGTGCGCACACGTATGTTTTATTACACAACATTAATAGACTTGAACGCAGGGACCGCGTGATGACGCAATGTCTTCATGACGTAAAATGGAACGTTTTTAAAAGAACTGTTCAAAAGAATCGATTCCGGAAAACGAGTCGAATGTTCTATTGCCTATCCCACTGTCTGTTTTAGCTTTTTTCGACATAATGTCATACTCTCTAAATCTCTTATAATTGCGAAATAGGTCATTTGTTTTGTAAGCGCGACACAATAATGATTTACTAAAAGGGGTGCGAAGTTTGTTCTTTGGTTCCGACGCGTGTTTTGTATGTTGCCTGAACTTTCACCTCGATTCCCACAGCCCAGCAGGACCGTGTGGATTTGACAAAATAGTGACAAGTCTAACACGAGCTTTTAACTTCGAGCATGCGTTGCCTGTTGAGCTCTTGGTAATTTATTCCTGGAAGAACCGCGTTCTGTTGCAGCCACATGGAAACTTTCATCAGCTTCAGTAACCAAAGTCAAGGAAGGGACCGTATATTCAGGTCAGTGTGTATCATCAAAACTTGCAATCCGTCAAATCGATATCGGATTGAAATGCCTCCGTAAAGACGAGCTGGACTACGTCTGAACGTTTGGTTTTGTTTGTTTGCTTGCTTGCTTTAGAGCAACCCAATATGCATGTGCTCTGGCGAAATACCTGCTGAGAAATGAAGCGAAGAGAAAAGAGCTGGTGAAAAAGCTGCAGTTTCTGGAGTCCAATATGAGTTCGGGGCGGAAGCGTAAGAATGAGCGTTTGCTGTTACATAACAATCACATACAAAACAAAACTTCTCTCGTTTCTTTGTCAGTACTTACTGTTCCAGCATTACTCTTGCGGTTTATGTCAGATATTTACATTCTCTAGTGCATACGGTCCTATCAGTATAGAAACGTTTAATTATTGACAAGGTTTCCTTCTTTTTCTCTCCATTGTTTAACATCGAATGGGGATTGTAACAAAATATAAACTATATTATTGCATATCTCTGTATGCAAAGTTGAACACATATAAGTATATGCAACTTTACCTGCATACATTCGGTGTACACTCATAAAACGACATGGAACTTGATTGTTTATATCAGTGCAAAATATACTATATTAATTCGCTAAACCTGACTATAAAACATTACAAAAATTCAAATCATGATTTTGTGTATAGTTGCTTTGAAATGGTACTTGTGAAAAGTGCTATACAAATAAAACTGACTTACCTAGACTAGCGGTCTAACTAATAAGATTAAACATGACTACAGCAGGCGCAGGAGTGTATCAAATAATTATTAGTAATTAGTAATAATTATTATTAGTTTCATTTGGGATATTGCCAAGTATGTGATGATGATTACTTACTGATGACTGATTAAAGAAGGGCTACTAATGGAATAAATAAAATATGAAAATATCAAGTATTTGATTTGAGTGTTAGTGCACTTGTTAACTTGTATGGTTTTGGGAATATGGACTTTACATAAGTTTATATATATATATATATAACATAAAAATACACACCCCACAGAAAGGATAATATCAGGAATGTATCTGCTCTTCATTTTTCAGTTTTCAGGCTTGGGAACACCGTCAACTCGATCCATGCGGCCAAGAGCACTCTTCACATTTCTGACCCCATTTTGCGCTTTTGCCTTACTTTTACCAATCTCAACCGTGCCTTGTATTTCATCTGTGACAACGTACTCTGGGCCAGAAGTATCGGGCTGATACAAGACATCGACAAAGAGCGCTGGAGCTTGAACTCCACTCGCTTCTATTTCCTGTCCTTGGTCACGAATCTAACCAGAGACGTCTATGTGATCATCCAGCTCATGGTGCAGAAGTCCCGGGAACGACACTTCAAGCAAAAAATGGAGCAGCACCTCAACGAAAGCCCGGACGTGGCCTGCGTCATCGTGCCTCAGCTCGACGCGTTCCTCTTCCTTCTCCTCGAGAGCCTCAGAAACGAACCGTCTGTGGCTCTCGATACCGTTAAAAACGTCTGCGACCTTTTCATTCCGCTCGACAAACTGGGCATTTACCAAACAAATGCAGGGGTGGTGGGCTTCTGTGGCCTCGTTTCTTCTATTTTGGGCATATTGTCAGTTTTGAGGCCCGGCCTCAAGATCAAGCCGTGATTTGGGGAATGAGGAAAAGGCTTTAGGAACATCCAAAATGTCTTGCATAAGAAAACTTTTCTAACAGATGTTTTGAATTCGTTTTAGTGTGGGATTAGACTACTGTTGAACTTGCTTTTTTTAAAGGGATCGATTTAATAGTATAAAGGGAGACAGGAGAGCAGCGCATACCCATAATGCAGCAGCGCACCTGCAGGGCTGTTCTGCACAACATAATAATAAAAAATAATAGCGTCATTTAGATAAGATTTTACAGTGTGGGTTTGAACGCATGCTGTGTACACTTTCATTAAATAGAGTGCCTTGCTGTATCTGTTATATTATGTAGCCTTAGTGAAATAATACCATCTGTATATAATGCAGTATTTGTAGTTTTAATAGAGATCATGTCACTTTGGTACTGAGGATACTGAAACACGCGGGTTCATAAAAATGCATTTTGAACTTTCCAACAAAAAGATGCTCTTTTGTGATAGCAGATGCTCAACTTCCTGAGATATGTGCTTAATATTTAGTCTCTTCTACATGGAAAACCATCTGTGAAATTAGATATTCTACCTCGTTCTGACAGATCCGTAGTTGTTTACAGATGTGCGTTTGATTTTTAGGTGCCAGACAGAGTTTTGTTGGGGTTTTTTTTTTTTTTTTTTTTTTTTTTCAATTTTGGTTTCTCATGACAAAAGATAAGTTATTACATTCCGATTCGACATATTTGCTTGTCAGCTCAAACTGCTTTAAAACAAACTGTGAACTTTTAATAAAGGATTTTTTTATGCACCGTTGAAAAGGTTTTGGTCTATTTCTCACTTGTCTTCAAAGATAGAATTTCAATAGTTTGTCCTCACATTGCACAGATTTAAAATGGTATTATTATTGACCGTTTGTACTGGTTTAGTTTTAAACTCACTACTACTACACCACGAACCTAGACTAGATTTAAAGGTCTCAACTATTTTTTTATTTGGACGGGTCTCTGAGGTCTGCAGATTTTTGCATAAAAAGTTATTTTCTGTCCTGTTTTGTGAGTTTTAACAGCCTACATAGATGGTTAAAACTGCGTAAGTGCCAACTACGTATAAAATCTGTAATAACTGACAAAGCGATGGAGATCACATAATGAAAAGAACTCGCACCGGACAAAGTTCATCACCCCTTTAAAGTCAAAATGTAACTAAACATAATGAATAAACTGTAGAATCGCATTAAGATCAACAACATGCATGAAGAAAATAGCTGAATTAAATTTCTATTTCACGCTGACTTGAAAGCTTTATTCATCCACATTCAGGACTGGAAATAAAAAATAGAGCTGTGCTAGTTTACTTGAAACTTTGTGTTAGGATCATCAGGGTGTGAGAGACTTCTAAACTAGTGCTGCTTTAGTATTACACTATTACACTGCATTATTTTAAGCTGACTTTTATTTTTAGATGTTCAGGTGAAGATAATGGAGGAAATTACATTGCTCCCTTTGACGAGTGACGACTAAATAATGCTCTGCTCACTTAAAAGTCTCCACTAACAAGGGAACAAGGATGATCGCTATAAATCAAGGAAAATCACTATAAACCGTTCAAGTAAACAATATCCGATCGTATTGTGGTTTTAGTTTACAGATAAAAATGAGCCGAAAAGACATTTAACTCAAAGTAGTAAGTGCCCATAAAAAGAAAGCAATGTAACAACAGTTCGCTAACTGAGTCAAATCAGAAGACATTTTCATTGTATTAAGTTAATGTGGTCCAGTTTATTTAAGGCATCTACATCAATACATGAAGTTGCCCCATGAAAGAATGAAACAAACTGTTAACAATATAAAGAGAAATGCTATTTTGGCAAATCTATCAGTGTTCCAGCCAGATAACAAATCAGGATCAAGGATTAGAGGAACTAACACTGTAGTGACATAAATAACAGATCAGCAGTCTCCACAAGAGAAATGTCAAAGCGCAAAAGTGACACAAAAATACTTCCATAATGTACATGAAGCTATGGGCATGAACAGGAATGACACGGACATAAGAGGGACTTTGGAAAGACTTTGGAAAGTCTCTGCTTTTATAACGCTTGGTGTTTGCGCCGGATCGTTACGTAAAGCAGAAGACCAATGAGATCCTCCATCAAGTACTACATTCTGGGAAAACAGACATACCCTATACTTTCATTCACATAAAACAGGACCCGAACGAAAATCAGGATTCAGAGAAAGCCTGACGCGGTCTATGAAGGTCTCCTTCATGCTTTAAAGGAAAGAACGCAGAGTTCATTCAAACTTCAAGAAATTAAGCCTCAATAAAAATAAATACGCCAAATTTCCTGTAACATATCCAATAGATCGGGTAAAGAATTGTTTGCTTCTTTTTTTTTTTCTATTAAATCAATACATTTTTATTTTTAAAAAAGATAAAAGAAAATTAATGTGCTTCAAAACATGATTGTTTCTGCTGTTTAGTGTCCAAATAATAATAATAATAGCAATAATAATAATAATAATGTTATAAACATCATTATTTAAGGACACAGTGTGCTGTAGTGGTTTGAGCACTGGACCCTGGACACAAAAATCATGAGAAAATTATCACTTTATCGATTTTGAACTGTCAAGCTTAAGCACCTTTCCTCTCATTACACGATTGGCTAAAGGAAATCAAGATTAAATTTGCATCCCAGAGCTCACCGTGCAGCTACACACAAAAGAGGAAGGTCTCGTCTAGTTAAGAGTCTGACGGACGCTCATATGACGGATTGCACCTCGTACTCTACAGAGTTTGGTAGGTCCACCTTCCAGGTTTCCCTTATTCTATCCAGTGATTAAACGCTCTATTATAGATGTCGAGATCTTACAAGTGTACAAATATACATTCAGTAAAATATCAAAATAGAAACTGTGCTTAAGTTCTCTGATAAATCACTGACAGACCGAGCACAGTACAGATAATCATCTCTCATCGTCCAGGCTTTATGATTGTACCATAAAAGCGGCCCACGGCCCTGAAAGTCAGAGCTCGGAGCCCAGGTTAGAAGATCACGGGCAACTGTTACACATATGCTGCATTTGGGTAGGGAAGAAAAAAAAATTATATTTTGGCTTATGTTGTGTCCCAAGGCTAACCAATTCCTCACTTTTTACACGAACAAACAAACGAACAAATAAAAAAAAAAATAAAAAAAGTTTACTTTAAAGGGCTTAAGTCACTAGTCGGAGGTCTTGGCCTTTGTTTGATAGTTTGGGCTTAGATCCTCAGCCTCCACACCGTTTACCCACAGTTCGTGTGGAGGAACCTCCTCGTGGAAATGCCTTGTCCTGCTTAACAGACATTTGGTCCTGGTTTATTTCCACTGAGGAGTCGTTTGGAGGAGGAGGAGGAGGAGGAGAGTGGAACGGCTGGCACTAGGAGGGTGCTTGTGTGCGGTCATAGTCCAGAATCAGGCCTTTGATGTGTGACAGTTTCTGATGGAGATATTCGCAGCGCTTCTTTTCTTCCCGGTAGCCTGGAAACTTCTGCGGAGACAAAAAAAAAAAAAAATGTACGCATTAGAGCCGGGCATCAGTACCGATTTCTTGCTTTAGCTTTGTAACAGTCGTTTGTCTGTAACTGAAATATTATTAGCTGTCAATGGCGACATCTGCTGGACGGAAGGTTCAATACAAATCATGTGCAGTGTAGCACAGGCATAGAGAATATGAGAGCAAGAAGGTGTAGTGCAAGGGACATGATTAGATATTATTAAAACGGTTTTCATGAGCTGAAATAAAGCTAAAGAAAACGTAAATATTAAATGGAAAAACTTAAACTTATGAAAACTAATGAAAATTTGAAAAGTTGCCTTGCCCTCTAATTGAAACAATAAGAAGTAAAATTACTAAAACTCATAAATTTAAACAAATATAAAAAAATTTGTATATATTAATATTAAATGCAAAAGCCTACTGAAAAATGTATAAATATTATAATAGATAAAAACTGAAATAATTATGGAGTTTTAAGAATTTATAACAGTTTACGTAAACAGGGTTCATAGTTATGCAAAATGTCAAATTCAAACACTACCGACATAATACAATTATGAACACATAATACAATTCTCTTACCTTCTTATACTTCCTATACTTCTCCATTATTTGATCTTCCATTACCTAGAACAAAAAAAAATCATATTAATCTAAAAACCTCTGACATTATGCATTATGTAACTGTTATATAACGTGTTCTAAAGCATTATCTTGTAAAACAAAGACACATTTCTACATGTAACCTTTAAGCCATTATACCAGTCTTCAGCGTCACATGACCCTTCAGAAATCATTTGATGCTCAATAAGAACAGTCCTCATTAGAATCACTCTATCTGACTCTCTGTCTATCCATCCATCCGTCAACAGGAAGACATGTTTTAGGACTATATGATAAATAAAAGTTCTAAAGCAGTTTTGGGAAGTTTTTTCTGTAACATCATAAACGTATAAATGTCACCTTTGCTCAATTTAAAGAAACATTCTTAAGTACAAGTCTCTTTAACAGTAGTTTCTATGATGTATTTTCCCATACCTTATACTTGTGTGTCCCGGGAGACAGCGTCTTTATCTTGGATCCCAGCTGAACAAACATCTCTGTGACTTTCCCTATGCGTTCATGAAGGTCCCTGTACTCGTCATATTCCGCACAAAAATCCTCTTTGTATCTCTGCCGCTGCTCAGAGCCTGTAATAGCGTTGTATTTTCTGGAGAAAAAAAAAATTCCTTGAATGAACTACACCATTTTAACAATAGCAATAATTCGAGTGGCTGGGCGGAATCCCAAGAGATACCAGTAGGTGGCGCTACATGTTAAAAATAATTGCGTGTTCTCATTCTTGGGTTGTTTGTCTGAAACCACCAGTTCCTTTAAAACGCTCAAATACATTTAACGCAAACAATCGTTCTATATTTTAACTTGAGTTCTTACGCACGTTCTGCTCCTTAATCATCAGCGGACAATCTCCACCTTGTAATTGCAGAAGCGCAAAGCAGTACAATAAACCAAAAATCTGGTCTTACTTACAATAAATAGTCAGGCAGGTCATCGGGCGAGGCACGGGTGACAGGTGTGTTGGGTCGTCCATGGTCTGCACAAACACAGGCGAGAATGATAAAGAGCTTTTATGTAATCTCGCTACGCAAACATATCAAAGCGCCATGCTGGCCGGGTTGATGGGAGTCATTTATCCAATCTTGCGATAAGGGACGTGGAGGGCGCTCGTCGCCAACAAAGGCTGCCTGACAAGACGTCTAGCTCGAGGCGACGGTCAAAGTGGGCTCTGCACGTTTTACAGTGGGTCAGCCAGCTGTTGGTGAAGTTAATCATCCACCCCGGCGCTAGGGAAGGGCGCAGACGAGCAGTCACCTCGCACGCACGCAAACATGCAGGAATATTTCCTGAATTGCTCGACAAGTCCAAACCTGTTTTGCCATCACTTCACTTCAGATGAAAGCGTCTCACAGTGAGCCACTTCTGAGATGGCAGAGCTAACACGGGATGGGTTTTCTTTTACAGCACAGTAGTTATTCAGCATCAAAACATGCAAATAGGCCAACAAATAGAAAATGTAATAATTGTAACTAATTATCAATTGTAATGTATTACTCGTAATTATACAATTAGTATTCAACATTCCACTTATATACACTTTTTTTTTTTTTTTTTTTTTTTTTTTGGTCATTCTGTTGATGCTGCAAAAACTAAAATATTAGTTGAATTTAAAAGAAACGTTTTGTGTTTTGGAGTTAGGGCTGCTTGTTATTTTTTATTTTTTTTTGTACTTTTCAATGTTGTTTAAAAGTTGAAAATATGTATGTTATTAAGAAACCCCGATAAAGAAAATCTGGAACCCGAGGGTGCCGAATTGTTTTTAAATCTAAAATATTGAGAAAATCGCCTTTAAATTTATTTCAATAAAAGTTCTGAACAATGCACGTTATTATTTTGATACGTTAATGGTAGAAATGTAACAAATATCTTCACGGAACACAATCTTTACTTAATATCCTAATGATTTTTGGCATAAACGATCATTTTGACCATACAATGTATTTTTGGCTATTGCTGGAAATATACCAGTGCGACCAAATTTGAACCCACCATTAATATTTTCCTGGTTCTGTTTGAGGTCCGGGCTGGTCTCGACCCACTCAGGTTTTAATCTCTCCCTCTCCTTTTCTTTATGCTTCTTGGACTTCTTTTTGTGCTGGCCGTTTGCGAGCTGCTGTTCAGTGCAGATTTCTGGTTCAGTTCGTGGGTGTTTGGGGCTGGACGACGGCTGCTGCGCTGGTTCCGGCTGTTCTGGTTTGGGTACGCTGTTGGACTCCGCGAGCTTGTGCCGCTGGTAAAGACCATCGGGGCTCTGCTGAGCCACGCCGCTGCTCCTTTGCAAACTTGCGCGTTTCCGTGAGTGGAAGAGCTACGGCTCACGGAGGAGCCGAGATGTCCGTTGGAAGGAGATTGCGAGGGCATGCTCTGGTCTAATAAACGTTGCTTTTTCGGCGTCTGACTTTCTGGATGGTCGGAAGGCACTGGGCGTTTCTGGGAGGAAAGAAAGAAGGGAGATTTCACAAACTTTGCAGATGGAAAGCGGCAATGCTGTGGACCGGCAGCTTAATTGGCTCCTGCAAACAGCAGCGACCGAAGCGCCTCCAGCATCTCCATAAATAAAGAGCAGACGGCGCCAAACATGATCTTCACAAGAAAAAAAAAACAAAAAAAGAGGCTCTTATTCTAATCTCAGGTATATCAATCACAAACCTGTTTTAGTGCACACAAGAAACTGCAGTCCATTGCATAGATACTACAGCGTGCAACAAGCTTTAAGATGAGATGTAGGAAAAGTATCGCTTCTTTTTATAGGTGCGTATTTACCATGGAGAGATTCTTGACAGGGCTGAGCTGGGATGGAGAATCCCCTGAGGTTTTGTGGAATGAATGGCTGGACTGGAGGCTTTTCAACTGGCTGCTGCTGCTGCTGCTGAGAGGCTGGAGTTTTCTGGAATATCAAGAGAGTGAGACGCCGTCAAATTGCCATCGGGAAACCTTTGCCAATTAAAATCTGAAACAAATCCGTGAACCGTCCCAAGCGGAGATCAACTTCCCAGATCCAGATAGCTGTTGCACTTGCAGGAAATGGAGGAACTAAACGGGAAGAAATGTAAAGCTAAGGGTCGAGGTCTAAGAATTGCATTAGTGTTAATCGGGTTTGACTGCGGTGTAAAAACATTATACACTTGCGCAACATTCGTTCGGTCGGAGAGCCGGGGATGTTAGTCTAGTTTAGCATTTCCGGGTAGCTGATAACATCTGCAGTGGGACTGGCAAAAGCCTTGCTAATGTCCAGTGACGAGAACAATGGTGCCAGAGACATTCCTACTCCGCTGGAACTTTCCTCTGGCAATCTGCTTCCTACAGCTCCTTCCTCTCATAGAGCTGCTTTTTCATCACACGGAGGATCGTTCTTCACGAGAGACTTGCTTCAGTGCCCTGACAAACCTGAAGTACTAAACTACTAAAAACAATGTAAAACTTTGATCACATCTAAAATAAAGGTTTTTGTTTACGTAAACTGTGTTTGTTTATTATGTATATGTAAATACACACATATTTAGGATATATATATATATATATATATATATATATATATATATATATATATATATATATATATATATATATATATAGACACACACAAACAAATCAATTCAATCGATCAGATATGTTATTAACATTGTTGCAAAATATATCTCTATATGCTAGAAATGCAGTTCTTTTTAAACTTTCTATTGAAGGGGTCCTTAAAATGCATTGTGAGTTCAACAGAAATATTAGAATGGTTTTCAACATTGATTATAGTAAGAAATGTTTCTTGGTTTGTTTCTCAAATCAGCAAATTAGAATTATTTCTGAAAGATCACGTGACACTGAAGACCGGCGTAATGTTGCTTCAGTTTCTTTCTTAATGATGGCACTTTACGGATTTATTCTGCAAACACGCCATGTTGTGCAAGTCCCGTTCTGGGGTTTATTGCAAGATCATCTTGATCTATCCCATTAGGATACTTTAGATTGGCAGTGCACATAAAAATCGAGAGGCAGAGGTGAAGAAACTCAAGCATGCAGTCAGTTAGGCGGAGTGCAGAAAACCTCCCAAAAACAGGGTTGCCAAGATCGTATTTGGCAGGATGGCTGCCGTTTATTCTCCTATTGTTCCGGGACTGAATGTGGCTGCACAGAAGCTTTCAGCATAATTCCACTCAACAGCACAGTGAATCGCACGGCTTCCTGCTCAGACAGGCCTATTAACCACATCATCTGGGCTAAAACGCATACTTAACAAGGCCTCCAAAACACATCATCTCAGCAGACTGCGGGGGCAAGGCCTGGATGACAATACTGTACCAAATGTCACCAGCCTGTCTTAGTCCAAAAACATTGGGAAATACTACAGTTATGAATGTTGAGAATGTCTCTAAGTATATATGTATTTATAAAATGAAATATATATATATATATATATATATATATAAATTAATGTTTTTTTATTTTCCTAGGCATCTAACTGAAAGTTGAGTTGAAGCACTAATAAAAATAAAATTAAAATAAAAACAAAAAAAAAAAAAAAAAAAACTGAACTAAAACGTATACCATAATAAAAATAAAATAAATCATAGTAGCAATATTACTTAGGCGTTAACTACTTAAGATGGGCGAACACTGAATTTAATGATATTTAAAATGACAGCTGTTTTATATATATATATATATATATATATATATATATATATATATATATATATATATATATATATATATATATATATATATATATATATATATATATTTTTTTTTTTTTTTTTTTTTTTTTTTATTTTTATAATTAAAATAATCGAAAGGGTACTTGAACCTTACTAATGGGTCTATTCAAGACAAAAAAAGGTTGGAATAAAGCAGAGCAAAGTATTGTAATGTAAAGATTTTTTTAATCTGACACACTAAAAAGACAATACATATTCATAAAAAGATAAAAGAGATGATGTGAGAACTGTGAATACTGCATGTACCTTGCCAACACCCTTTGAATGAGTTGCCGCTCTTCCTCGACATAGCCGGGCCAGTCTCTCCGCACATGTCTGTAGAAATCATCCTTCAGGGTAAAGCTGTGGTCTTTGGGATTGAGTTTAGCCACCTGAAAGGAAACATACAGCACAACAGAATTAGTCTCCTAATGAGAAACGGTCCTCTATTCACAAACCCACTTAAGTAAACTATACTTCCTTACTGGAGTCAGCATCTTTTTTAAGAAATATTGATATTTAAGAAACTTGATTTTTTTATGAGAGAGAAATAAATGTATGATAGGCCTTTTAAGGACATTCTTAGATACATGCAGAGGACAATAATTAAATTCAGACAGAAAGCATAAAGGCATCACAGCACAGGACGTTCTGTGGAGCACTTTACAAATAGGATATGAACCCCACACAACTCAAATCACGATCCATTCTCCAAATATCATTATGGCAGAAGGCTAATTGTTAGTGCTAGCACCGCAACCTCCCCTTGTTGACTGTGCAGGAACTCCTGAATGTAAACGCAACAGGAAACATTCAGCAAATAAACCTACTGACAAAATCTGCCATAACCATTTTGTCTGCCCAAATGCAATAGAGAAGCAGTTCTGGACATAAACTGTATTATCTGGACAGGCTGAGTACTGAACTGTGTTTCCTGAAGTAGGGCTGATGGGAGAGATTAAAGAAAAAAAAAAAAAAAAAAACTTGCCACTGGTGCAGATCAAACGCTGACAGTTTAAACTCAACAACGGGGCTCCAGACTACAACGGTCACACAAAAGTGACAAAAAAAATCTGCAACAATTTAAAATCTAGCCTCCATGAGCAACGGTCGGAAAAGGTTTGATACATAGTTTGGTCAGTTATGATCCTGTAGGCCTTACATCTTCAGACAGCATGCAATAACAACAGAGGGTCATGATTATGATTCGCATACAAATGACTCTTATGAACTACTTTTTTGCGAGTCAAAATGCATTAAACAATCTTTACCTAGCTTATGAAGTAACGTAATAATATAAAATAATATAATACATTTAATGTCACAAGACATTAAATTATACTAAATAGCACTGATATAAAACAAAAAGACAAAACAAAACAAATCTTTTGCATTCATGTACATTATATATATTTAACTTGTTGTGCATTTGCATGCATTTGTGTTTTACCTCATCCAGCACAGCATTCAAGTCGGCCTTGTCCTTGGGGCTGGCTTTCTCCTTCTCCAGCCAGAGCAGTAGTTCTGGCTTGCTGTAGGGCTTTAAGGCCAGAACATGAATGACTCGTTCTTTCAAAGGCCTGTGGGCCACCAAGCCAGGTGTACCGTTCCTCTTGTTGCTGGGCGAATGCCTATTAGTGTTGTCAAAGCTGGTAGGCAGGCCCTGTTTCTTCTTAATCTTCACACATTTACCTGAGAAGAAAAAAAAAACATCACTAATGATTTTCATTAGACTCGCCTGGTCTGTAAAGCAAAACGACTACGAAAGCAAAAAAGGAAAAATCGCCTTGCGTTATTTCTTTACGCATTTCATAGCCTTCAAAACAAGCTCAGACTATGCTAAGTGACATAAAACGGGCTGAAAGATTATTGCCCAACTCTACTGCCTCCTCAGCACTGAAAATAAACCGAGAGCTCTGCAAATAGCACAGAACTTCTGGGGCCGCTCAAATCCCCGAGCTCTTGTTACGCAAAACAAAACCGAGCCACCCTGAGGTGAAATTAGCCACACGCATAACAGAGAAGGGGTGAGCGCTGGGGCTGTGACAAATGACTGTCACACATACAGTAGTGTAAACAGCAAGCGCCGGACCACTTTAGAAATGCAGCTTTGAGTAAACACGACAGCCTCTGCAAGCACTCGTGTGACCCATTCTCCGGATATGCACTCTGAATCTGGCATGAACAGAGCGGGACAGAGAGTGTGAAAGAGAGCTGACGGTAAATGTTGCTCTCTCCTGTGTAAATATCTAAAGCCTTGGAAACCAAAGCACCTCAAATAGAGCCGTTTTTTTTTTTTTTTCCATCTTCCATCTTCCCACCAGTGCGCTTAATTCACCTGGAGCCAGCAGGACACAGGAGTGCTAATAGATATCAAGCATGCCTAATCTCATTAGAAGTTTAAGCTGTACTTTGAAGGTTGCAATAGGACAAAGTGAAGCATAAGCTGTTCATACAGCGAGTGCTACGCTCCTGTGCTCATCCAGTTTTACATAACATTCATGCTTCCATTTAGATTGCTTTAGGGCTTTGTTATTGCTGCAGAAACACAGCACCGCTGCTGTCTTGCGATTTCGATTCAAACGAATTGGCTTAAAATCAAATGACTCAGTCATTTTAAGCGATCCTCACCCAAAAATGAACTGTCCGTTATCATTTTTTCACCTTCTGTGGAACATAAAAAAATGCCCTCACATTTTCCAAACCTGTATGACTTTTTCTGTGGAAAACAAACAAACAAAAATAAAAATAAAAACTATATTCGATGAATGCTGGTAGCCAAGCGGTTTTGATTGAATATTGACATTTCTCAAAATATCTTTAGTAAGAAGAGAAATTGAGAAATGACGACAGAATTGAATATTTTTGGGTGAATATCTCATTAAACAGTCACGTGGTAAACCTGGGCCAGTTTTGGCCAGAGGTACATAAGATTTATAGGTAAAAACTAATTTGTTAAATTATTTAATTATAATCAATTGCATTATGAATAATAAAAAAAGTCCAAAGCATTATAACAGTATTTGTCAAATATGGCTATATATATATATATATATATATATATATATATATATATATATATATATATATATATATATATATATATATATATATATATATATATATATATATATATATATATATATATATATATAATATTTATTTATAAAGTGTAATATTTTAAAGTAATATTTGTAACATTTCAGCTGTTGTTCACTGAAACCTTCTTCCACTCAGCACTTGACTCAAAAATTACTGCAACAATTGAGTCAGGTTAATTTAAGGAAAAAAAAAAAAAAAAAAAATAGTTTTGTGGATTTTGTGAAAAGAGAAATGAATTCTACTGGAAGGGATCTGACTCAAAAAGAATGATTCATTCAAGAATCTGTTCTTGAATTAAACAAGACAATTTTCTCCTACAAAGCTATCATATAAGACTCCCAAATATAGCAAAGTGATTTGTACATTATTCAGAAGTTCCTCAGAAACTCTTGACTTTTTAATGGTTATAACAGTCACTGAATGTGATTTAGTTTTAGAAACTCTGCATCGTTTGCTCCCCAACAACAGAGGCCGTTTTCTCCTTTCTGCAGGTTCTGCTTATCGTACATGCTTTCTTTATTACACTTAAAAGAGCCATCTTCATATTTCAGCAGTTGCAATAACTACATGATATATTGCAATAACCAGAACTGCCAGAACAATGATCCCATTTATGAGGAATGTTTGACTATTACACAGTCCATTGTGGCTGGCAAACAAGAGTGAAAAACACAGCAGCACTGAATTTCTGACGCCTAAACATGTTGCGCCTTTGGGTAAAAAAAAAAAAAAAAAAAAAAAGCTGAA
>NC_056703.1:1925326-2008111 GCF_018831695.1 Puntigrus tetrazona | reverse complement strand
AGTTCCCTTCCAGAAAAATCTCTACAGTATCCTTTTTTTTTTTTTTTTTGTCGGTATAATCTCAATTTGCTGTAATGTAAACACATTTGGGCATATGGCGACTTGCTAAGGGGTATAATTTAAAGCCGGACTTCATAGGAGGACCAAAGCTGGATGATTTGATGTTGCTCTTCATTTCATATAATAGGTGTGTTTGGGTGAGTTTATAATTATTTGCTTTGGCCACTATTCCATCACGGACCAGCAACAATCTGTCTCCATGCACATATTTTAACCATATGGCGGTAGAGAATGGGCCATGTCCTTGCTAATTAGTGCCTGGCAGATGCATTTGTTTGACAGAAAGCGAAATAAAAACTGGTCTCCAGCTTTCCCATCTCTGTAGTCAGAGAGGAAAGAAACCTCCCAGCAAGCGGCACACTGTATTTCTGGTGGTGGTAATGGAAATACACTTATACGTTAGTAGATGCTTCTAAATGCTGCTTTGCCCTCATAGCACTCATGTAGTTGGCAGAGCTTTTTGAAATGTATGTGCAGAGTATTATTTCAGTGGGCGTTTAATTATAAAGAGCAAGAGGTATTTTGGAGGTCATGTACTTCTTAGTGCGCTGCAAAAGCGAAGGCAGAAAGCATCATCAAAAAATTTACTATGTACTTACTGTTTGATGATTTTAATATTTCATTCATTTTTAGTGATGAATGGGTACAGTTGTTGGTACATTTGTTGTATTTGTTGTTGTTGAGAGTGAAATATAAGTAGTGGTCATTGATGGATTTTTTTGATGGTTGATGTTGATATCTTAGCCAGCAGAGTGGCGTTGCTGATAGAAAATGATGTGCCAGACTTATATACTTTTTAATCTAAAGATAGTAAAGGAACTTATGCTAAAACAATTTCCGGTGATTTTTAAAAAGCTTATATATATTTTATAGAAATAATTGTATTTTATTCTATAAAAAAGATATAAATACATACATACAGAATATATTTATATCTATATTCTTATATTCATATAAGTGTTATGAATATATAATATAATGCTATAAATAAATATCTTTAATATACATGCATGTGTTTGTATTTTATATGTCCACCAACAAATATAGACAGCCCAATATGTTATCTTGTAAACCCAAACTAACATTCTGGAGGGTATTTAATCACAATTAATCATTTGACAGCATCATATCTATTAATATTTAAATAAATTATTTGAAATTAACCAGTTACAAAATAAAAATATTTGACTTGCATAAAATCACCATGTGGAATTATTGGAGTCGTGATCCAGTTATTGTGATCATATTTTACAAATAAAAGGCAAAACTAAAGTAATAAGGGAAGTTTGACAGGCTATAAAATTCAGAATATGAGCTTGCTGGGTCTCCCCGATTTCTGTGGAAGCTAATAGGAAAAAAACAAAAACAATCCAAAGTAACTGCTTAATATTTCAGTCCCAACTCCCCTCCACTCTTGTTTATAAATATGTAAAAATATATTCATGCTTCTACATTGGAGGCATTTGCTTCAAGTACAGTCACGTATCAAGTAGAGTTGTGCACTGTTGTATCAGCATATTTGGAGCAAGCAGATACAGTTCCAAACAAGTGATTGCACTACTGAACTTAGGTGGGAGTAACACAATTTGATTTTGGAATTTGATTTGATGAGATTGTCTGTAAGAGCTAGATTTGATTAAATGTTTGATGTTGGAGGCCCATGACATCTGTCTCTAGTTCCTTACGCTAGTATTATTGTCAAAGTACAGTAAAAGTGTCAAATCTTTTTGGAGAAAGAGTGTTTAATCTAGCTTTTTTTTTAATTCAGCTTATTTGCGGCAGCCATGTTTAGGCGTCAAGAGGAATTCAGTACTGTTGTTTTTCTACCTTGTTTGCCAGCCTGTTGGATCAGTGTAATAGCCAAACAATTCCTCATAAATGGGATCATTGTTCTCGCAGTTCTGCACGGTTATTGCAATACATCGCGTAGTTAATGCAACTGCTGAAATAAGAAGATGGCTCTTTTAAGTGTAATAAAGAAAGCGTATGCGATCGAAGAACATACCCAGAAAGGAACTTGACCTCTGGTTGTTGAGGCAGACTGTCTATGGGTTTCTAAACTCAAGTCATTCAAAGTGACTTTGTTATGTCATTTAAAAAAGCCGAGCTTCCACAGAACTTCTGAATGATGTACAAATCACTTGCCATATTTTAGAGGTCTTATATGATAGCTTTTGTAGGAGAGAAAAGTGTTCTGTTTAATTCAAGAACAATTCTTGAATGAATCATTCTTTTTTAAGGTAGATCCCTTCCGCGTAATCTATTCCTTTTCAAGCAAAATCACAAAAACTATATTTTTTTTTTTTTTTTCCCAATTAACCTAATTGATTCTGCAATTGTTGCAGTAATTTACGAGTCAAGTGCTGGAGTGGAAGAAGGTTTCCCCAGTGAATATAGCGAAATGTTACATAAATGTTACTTCTACAAAAAATATTATAAATAAATTTTTTATATTATATTTATATATATATATATATATATATATATATATATATATATATATATGTATATATATATATATATATATATATATATATATATATATATATAATTTATTTGATAAATACTGTTATAATATTTTGGACTTTTTTTTTTTAGTATTCATAATGCAAATTGATTATAATTAAATAATTTTAATGTGGTTAGTTTTTACTTATAAATCTTATGTGCCTCTGGCCAAAACTGGCCCAGGTTTGCTCGTGACTGTTTAATGAATATTCTGCCCAAAAATATTCAATTCTTATTGTCATTTCTCAATTTCTCTTCTTACTAAAGATATTTTGAGAAATGTCGATAATCAACAAAACAGCTTGGCTATAAGCATTCCTTCGAAGATAGTTCGTATTTTCATGTTTGTTTGTTTGTTCTTCTACAGAAAAAGTCATCACAGGTTTGGAAAATGTGAGAGGCATTTGTTTATGTTCTACAGAAGGTGAAAAAAATGGGATAACTGGATAGTTCTATTTTTGGTGAAGATCGCTTAAAATGACTAGGCTTACTTGATTTTATGCCAACTCGTTTTGAATCGAAATCATGCGAAGACAGCAGCGATTGCTGTGTTTCTGCAGCAATAACAAAGTTCCCAAAGCAATCGAAATGGAAGCATGAATGTTATGTAAAAAATCGATGAGCATAGGAGCCGTGAAAGAATCGCTGGTATGAAATCAGCTTGATGCTTCACTTTGTCCTATTGCAGCCTTCGAAGTACAGCTTAAACTTCTAATGAGATTAGAAATAACCGATGTCATAATAGCACTCCTGTGTCCCTGCTGGTTCCAGGTGAATTAGCGCACTGGTGGGAAGATGGAAAAGCAAAAAAAAAAAAAAACTTGACTCTCATTTGAGGTGCTTTGGTTTTTAAGAGCTTTAGATATTTACACAGGAGAGAGCAACACGTACCGTCAGCTCTCTTTCTGCTCCCTGTCCTTACTCTGTTCATGCCAGGTCTAGAGTGCATATCCGCGGAGAATGTGTCACACGAGTAAGGCTTATAGAGGGCTGGTCGTGTTTACTCAAAGCTGCATTTCCTAAAGTGGTCCGGCGCCTGCTGTTTTACTCACTGTATGTGTGGACAGTCTGTTTGTCACAGCCTCAGCGCTTCACTATCCTCACCATTATGCGTGTGGCTAATTTCACCTCAGGGTGGCTCGGTTTTGTTTTGCGCAACAAGAGGCTCGGAGGGAGCGCCCCAGAAGTTCTGTGCTATTTGCAGAGCTCGGTTTATTTTCAGTGCTGAGGAGGCAGTAGAGTTGGGCAACAATCTTTCAGCCTGCTTTTATGTCACTTAGCATAGTCTGAGCTTGTTTTGAAGGCTATGAAATGCGTAAAGGAAATAACGCAAGGCGATTTTTTCCTTTTTTGCTTCGGTAGTCGCTTTTGCTTTACCAGACTGTAAGCGAGTCTAATGGAAAATCATTAGTGATGTGTTTTTTTTCTTCTCAGGTAAATGTGTGAAGATTAAGAAGAAACAGGGCCTGCCTACCAGCTTTGACAACACTAATAGGCAGACTCGCCAGCAATGTCAAGAGGAACGGTATTGACCTGGCTTCAGGCCCACAGGCCTTTGAAAGAAACGAGAGTCATTCATGTTCTGGCCCTGCAAGCTCATGCCAGCAAGCCAGAACTACTGCTCTGGCTGAGAAGGAGAAAGCCAGCCCAAGGACAAGGTCACTTGAATGCTGTTGTATGATGAGGTAAAATACAAATGCATGCAAATGCACAAACAAGTTAAATATATATAATGTACATGAATGCAAAAAGATTTGTTTTGTTTTGTCTTTTTGTTTTATATCAGTGCTATTTAGTATAATTTAATGTGCGCGACATTAAATGTATTATATTATTTTTATATTATTACCTGTCATTATTATTAGGTAAAGATTGTTTAATGCATTTTGACTCGCAAAAAGTAGTTCATAAGAGTCATTCGTATGCGAATCATAATCATGACCCCTCTGCTGTTATTGCATGCTGTCTGAAGATGTAAGGCCTACAGATCATAACTGACCAAACTATGTATCAAACCTTTTCCGACTGCTGCTCATGGAGGCTAGATTTTAAATTGTTGCAGATTTTTTTGTCACTTTTGTGTGACTGCTTGTAGTCTGGAGCCCCGTTGTTGAGTTTTAAACTGTCAGCGCTTTGATCTGCAATTCAGTGGCAAGCTTTTTTTTTTTTTTTCTTTTCTTTTATCTCTCTCCCATCAGCCCTACTTTAGGAAACACAGTTCAGTACTCAGCCTGTCCAGATAATACAGTTTATGTCCAGAACTGCTTCTCTATTGCATTTGGGCAGACAAAATGGTTATGGCAGATTTTGTCAGTAGGTTTATTTGCTGAATGTTTCTGTTGCGTTTACATTCAGGAGTTCCTGCACAGTCAACAAGGGAGGTTGCGTGTGCTAGCACTAACAATTAGCCTTCTGCCATAATGATATATTTGGAGAATGGATCGTGATTTGAGTTGTGTGTGGGGTCTATATCCCTATTTGTAAAGTGCTCCACAGAACGCCCTGTGCTGTGATGCCTTTATGCTTTCTGTCTGAATTTAATTATTGTCCTCTGCATGTATCTAAGAATGTCCTTAAAAGGCCTATCATACATTTATTTCTCTCTCATAAAAATCAAGTTTCTTAAATATCAATATTTCTTAAAAAGATGCTGACTCAGTAAGGAAGTATAGTTTACTAAGTGGGTTTGTGAATAGAGGACCGTTTCTCATTAGGGGAGACTAATTTGCTGTGCTGTATGTTTCCTTTCAGGTGGCTAAACTCAATCCTAAAGACCACAGCTTTACCCTGAAGGATGATTTCTACAGACATGTGCGGAGAGACTGGCCCGGCTATGTCGAGGAAGAGCGGCAACTCATTCAAAGGGTGTTGGCAAGGTACATGCAGTATTCACAGTTCTCACATCATCTCTTTTATCTTTTTATGAATATGTATTGTCTTTTTTAGTGTGTCAGATTAAAAAAATCTTTACATTACAATACTTTGCTCTGCTTTATTCCAACCTTTTTTTTTTGTCTTGAATAGACCCATTAGTAAGGTTCAAGTACTTTTCGATTATTTTAATAAAAATATAAAAAAAAAAAAAAAAAAAAAAAATATATATATATATATATATATATATATATATATATATATATATATATATATATATATATATATATATAAACAGCTGTCATTTTAAATATCATTAAATTCAGTGTTCGCCATCTTCGTAAGTTAACGCCTAAGTAATATTGCTACTATGATTTATTTTATTTTTATTATGGTATACGCTTTTAGTTCAGTTTTTTTTTTTTTTTTTTTTTTTTTAGTTTTTATTTTTTTCCATTTTATTAGTGTTTCAACTCAACTTTCAGTTAGATGCCTAGAAAAAAAAAAAAACATTAATTTATATATATATATATATATATATATATATATATATATATATATATATATATATATATATATATATATATATTTCATTTTATAAATACATATATACTTTAGAGACATTCTCAACATTCATAACTGTAGTATTTCCCAATGTTTTGGACTAAGACAGGCTGGGTGACATTTGGTACAGTATTGTCATCCAGGCCTTGCCCCGCAGTCTGCTGAGATGATGTGTTTTTTGGAGGCCTTGTTAAGTATGCGTTTTAGCCCAGATGATGTGGTTAATAGGCCTGTCTGAGCAGGAAGCCGCGGCGATTCACTGTGCTGTTGAGTGGAATTATGCTGAAAGCTTCTGTGCAGCCACATTCAGTCCTGGAACAATAGGAGAATAAACGGCAGCCATCCTGCCAAATACGATCTTGGCAACCCTGTTTTTGGGAGGTTTTCTGCACTCCGCCTAACTGACTGCATGCTTGAGTTTCTTCACCTCTGCCTCTCGATTTTTATGTGCACTGCCAATCTAAAGTATCCTAATGGGATAGATCAAGATGATCTTGCAATAAACCCCAGAACGGGACTTGTACAACATGGCGTGGTTTGCAGAATCGTCCGTAAAGTGCCATCATTAAGAAAGAAACTGAAGCAACATTACGCCTGTCTTCAGTGTCACGTGATCTTTCAGAAATAATTCTAATTTGCTGATTTGAGAAACAAACCAAGAAACATTTCTTACTATAATCAATGTTGAAACCATTCTAATATTTCTGTTGAACTCACAATGCATTTTAAGGACCCTTCAATAGAAAGTTTAAAAAGAACTGCATTTCTAGCATATAGAGATATATTTTGCAACAATGTTAATAACATATCTGATCGATTGAATTGATTTGTTTGTGTGTATATCTATATATATATATATATATATATATATATATATATATATATATATATCCTAAATATGTGTGTATTTACATACATAATAAACAAACACAGTTTACGTAAACAAAACCTTTATTTTAGATGTGATCAAAGTTTTACATTGTTTTTAGTAGTTTAGTACTTCAGGTTTGTCAGGCACTGAAGCAAGTCTCTCGTGAAGAACGATCCTCCGTGTGATGAAAAAGCAGCTCTAATGAGAGGAAGGAGCTGTAGGAAGCAGATTGCCAGAGGAAAGTTCCAGCTGGAGTAGGAATGTCTCTGGCACCATTGTTCTCGCTACTGGACATTAGCAAGGCTTTTGCCAGTCCCACTGCAGATGTTATCAGCTACCCGGAAATGCTAAACTAGACTAACATCCCCGGCTCTCCGACCGAACGAATGTTGCGCAAGTGTATAATGTTTTTACACCGCAGTCAAACCCGATTAACACTAATGCAATTTAGACTCTCGACCCTTAGCTTTACATTTCTTCCCGCTTAGTTCCTCCATTTCCTGCAAGTGCAACAGCTATCTGATCTGGGAAGTTGATCTCCGCTTGGGACGGTTCACGGATTTGTTTCAGATTTTAATTGGCAAAGGTTTCCCGATGGCAATTTGACGGCGTCTCACTCTCTTGATATTCCAGAAAACTCCAGCCTCTCAGCAGCAGCAGCAGCAGCCAGTTGAAAAGCCTCCAGTCCAGCCATTCATTCCACAAAACCTCAGGGATTCTCCATCCCAGCTCAGCCCCTGTCAAGAATCTCTCCATGGTAAATACGCACCTATAAAAGAAGCGATACTTTTCCTACATCTCATCTTAAAGCTTGTTGCACGCTGTAGTATCTATGCAATGGACTGCAGTTTCTTGTGTGCACTAAAACAGGTTTGTGATTGATATACCTGAGATTAGAATAAGAGCCTCTTTTTTTGTTTTTTTTTTCTTGTGAAGATCATGTTTGGCGCCGTCTGCTCTTTATTTATGGAGATGCTGGAGGCGCTTCGGTCGCTGCTGTTTGCAGGAGCCAATTAAGCTGCCGGTCCACAGCATTGCCGCTTTCCATCTGCAAAGTTTGTGAAATCTCCCTTCTTTCTTTCCTCCCAGAAACGCCAGCAGTGCCTTCGACCATCCAGAAAGTCAGACGCCGAAAAAGCAACGTTTATTAGACCAGAGCATGCCCTCGCAATCTCCTTCCAACGGACATCTCGGCTCCTCCGTGAGCCGTAGCTCTTCCACTCACGGAAACGCAAGTTTGCAAAGGAGCAGCGGCGTGGCTCAGCAGAGCCCCGATGGTCTTTACCAGCGGCACAAGCTCGCGGAGTCCAACAGCGTACCCAAACCAGAACAGCCGGAACCAGCGCAGCAGCCGCCGGGCCCAGCCCCAAACACCCACGAACTGAACCAGAAATCTGCACTGAACAGCAGCTCGCAAACGGCCAGCACAAAAGAAGTCCAAGAAGCATAAAGAAAAGGAGAGGGAGAGATTAAAACCTGAGTGGGTCGAGACCAGCCCGGACCTCAAACAGAACCAGGAAAATATTAATGGTGGGTTCAAATTTGGTCGCACTGGTATATTTCCAGCAATAGCCAAAAATACATTGTATGGTCAAAATGATCGCTTATGCCAAAAATCATTAGGATATTAAGTAAAGATTGTGTTCCGTGAAGATATTTGTTACATTTCTACCATTAACGATCAAAATAATAACGTGCATTGTTCAGAACTTTTATTGAAATAAATTTAAAGGCGATTTTCTCAATATTTTAGATTTAAAACAATTCCGCACCCTCGGTTCCAGATTTTCTTTATCGGGTTTCTTAATAACATACATATTTTCAACTTTTTAAACAACATTGAAAAGTACAAAAAAATAAAAATAACAAGCAGCCCTAACTCCAAAACACAAAACGTTTCTTTTAAATTCAACTAATATTTTAGTTTTGCAGCATCAACAGAATGAAAAAAAAAAAAAAAAAAGTGTATATAAGTGGAATGTTGAATACTAATTGTATAATTACTTAGTAATACATTACAATTGATAATTAGTTACAATTATTACATTTTCTATTTGTTGGCCTATTTGCATGTTTTGATGCTGAATAACTACTGTGCTGTAAAAGAAAACCCATCCCAGTGTTAGCTCTGCCATCTCAGAAGTGGCTCACTGTGAGACGCCATCTGAAGTGAAGTGATGGCAAAACAGGTTTGGACTTGTCGAGCAATTCAGGAAATATTCCTGCATGTTTGCGTGCGCGGCGAGGTGACTGCTCGCCTCGCGCCCTTCCTAGCGCCGGGTGGATGATTAATCTCACCAACAGCTGGCTGACCCACTGTAAAACGTGCAGAGCCCACTTTGACCGTCGCCTCGAGCTAGACGTCTTGTCAGGCAGCCTTTGTTGGCGCGACGCAGCGCCCCCACGTCCCTTATCGCAAGATTGATAAATGACTCCCATCAACCCGCCAGCATGGCGCTTTGATATGTTTGGCGAGCGCAGATTACATAAAAGCTCTTTATCATTCTCGCCTGTGTTTGTGCAGACCATGGACGACCCAACACACCTGTCACCCGTGCTCGCCCGATGACCTGCCTGACTATTTATTGTAAGTAAGACCAGATTTTTGGTTTATTGTACTGCTTTGCGCTTCTGCAATTACAAGGTGGAGATTGTCCGCTGATGATTAAGGAGCAGAACGAAACGTAAGAACTCAAGTTAAAATATAGAACGATTGTTTGCGTTAAATGTATTTGAGCTTTTAAAGGAACTGGTGGTTTCAGACAAACAACCCAAGAATGAGAACACGCAATTATTTTTAACATGTAGCGCCACCTACTGGTTTCTCTTGGGATTCCGCCCAGCCACTTGAATTATTGCTATTGTTAAATGGTTTAGTTCATTCAAGGAATTAATTTTTTTCCAGAAAATACAACGTTATTACAGGCTCTGAGCAGCGGCAGAGATACAAAGAGGATTTTTGTGCGGAATATGACGCAGTACAGGGACCTTCATGAACGCATAGGGAAAGTCACAGAGATGTTTGTTCAGCTGGGATCCAAGATAAAGACGCTGTCTCCGGGACACAAGTATAAGGTATGGGAAAATACATCATAGAAACTACTGTTAAAGAGACTTGTACTTAAGAATGTTTCTTTAAATTGAGCAAAGGTGACATTTATACGCTTATGATGTTACAGAAAAATTTCCCAAAACTGCTTTAGAACTTTTATTTATCATATAGTCCTAAAACATGTCTTCCTGTTGACGGATGGATGGATAGACAGAGAGTCAGATAGAGTGATTCTAATGAGGACTGTTCTTATTGAGCATCAAATGATTTCTGAAGGGTCATGTGACGCTGAAGACTGGCGCAATGGCTTAAAGGTTACATGTAGAAATGTGTCTTTGTTTTACAAGATAATGCTTTAGAACACGTTATATAACAGTTACATAATGCATAATGTCAGAGGTTTTTTAGATTAATATGATTTTTTTTTTTGTTCTAGGTAATGGAAGATCAAATAATGGAGAAGTATAGGAAGTATAAGAAGGTAAGAGAATTGTATTATGTGTTCATAATTGTATTATGTCGGTAGTGTTTGAATTTGACATTTTGCATAACTATGAACCCTGTTTACGTAAACTGTTATAAATTCTTAAAACTCCATAATTATTTCAGTTTTTATCTATTATAATATTTATACATTTTTCAGTAGGCTTTTGCATTTAATATTAATATATACAAATTTTTATATTTGTTTAAATTTATGAGTTTTAGTAATTTTACTTCTTATTGTTTCAATTAGAGGGCAAGGCAACTTTTCAAATTTTCATTAGTTTTCATAAGTTTAAGTTTTTCCATTTAATATTTACGTTTTCTTTAGCTTTATTTCAGCTCATGAAAACCGTTTTAATAATATCTAATCATGTCCCTTTGCACTGCACCTTCTTGCTCTCATATTCTCTATGCCTGTGCTACACTGCACATGATTTGTATTGAACCTTCCGTCCAGCAGATGTCGCCATTGACAGCTAATAATATTTCAGTTACAGACAAACGACTGTTACAAAGCTAAAGCAAGAAATCGGTACTGATGCCCGGCTCTAATGCGCATACATTTTTTTTTTTTTGTCTCCGCAGAAGTTTCCAGGCTACCGGAAGAAAAGAAGCGCTGCGTAATATCTCCATCAGAAACTGTCACACATCAAAGGCCTGATTCTGGACTATGACCGCACACAAGCACCCTCCTAGTGCCAGCCGCTCCACTCTCCTCCTCCTCCTCCTCCTTCCAAACGACTCCTCAGTGGAAATAAACCAGGACCAAATGTCTGTTAAGCAGGACAAGGCATTTCCATCGAGGAGGTTCCTCCCACACTAACTGTGGGTAAACGGTGGAGGCTGAGGATCTAAGCCCAAACTATCAAACAAAGGCCAAGACCTCCGACTAGTGACTTAAGCCCTTTAAAGTAAACTTTTTTTTTTTTTTTTTTTTTTTTTATTTGTTTGTTTGTTTGTTCGTAAAAAGTGAGGAATTGGTTAGCCTTGGGACACAACATAAGCCAAAATATAATTTTTTTTTCTTCCCTACCCAAATGCAGCATATGTGTAACAGTTGCCCGTGATCTTCTAACCTGGGCTCCGAGCTCTGACTTTCAGGGCCGTGGCCGCTGGTGGTACAATCATAAAGCCTGGACGATGAGAGATGATTATCTGTACTGTGCTCGGTCTGTCAGTGATTTATCAGAGAACTTAAGCACAGTTTCTATTTTGATATTTTACTGAATGTATATTTGTACACTTGTAAGATCTCGACATCTATAATAGAGCGTTTAATCACTGGATAGAATAAGGGAAACCTGGAAGGTGGACCTACCAAACTCTGTAGAGTACGAGGGTGCAATCCGTCATATGAACGTCCGCCGTCAGACTCTTAACTAGACGAGACCTTCCTCTTTTGTGTGTAGCTGCACGGTGAGCTCTGGGATGCAAATTTAATCTTGATTTCTTTAGCCAATCGTGGTAATGAGAGGAAAGGTGCTTAAGCTTGACAGTTCAAAATCGATAAAGTGATAATTTTCTCATGATTTTTGTGTCCAGGGTCCAGTGCTCAAACCACTACAGCACACTGTGTCCTTAAATAATGATGTTTATAACATTATTATTATTATTATTGCTATTATTATTATTATTATTATTTGGACACTAAACAGCAGAAACAATCATGTTTTGAAGCACATTAATTTTTCTTTTATCTTTTTTTTTTAAAAATAAAAAATGTATTGATTTAATAGAAAAAAAAGAAGCAAACAATTTCTTACCCGATCTATTGGATATGTTACAGGAAATTTGACGATTTTTTTTATTGAGGCTTAATTTCTTGAAGTTTGAATGAACTCTCTGCGTTTTTTCCTTTAAAGCATGAAGGAGACCTTCATAGACCCGCGTCAGGCTTTCTCTGAATCCTGATTTTCGTTCTGGTCCTGTTTTATGTGAATGAAAGTATAGGGTATGTCTGTTTTCCCAGAATGTAGTACTTGATGGAGGATCTCATTGGTCTTCTGCTTTACGTAACGACCCGACGCAAACACCAAACGTTATAAAAGCAGAGACTTTCCAAAGTCCCTCTTATGTCCGTGTCATTCCTGTTCATGCCCATAGCTTCATGTACATTATGGAAGTATTTTTGTGTCACTTTTGCGCTTTGACATTTCTCTTGTGGAGACTGCTGATCTGTTATTTATGTCACTACAGTGTTAGTTCCTCTAATCCTTGATCCTGATTTGTTATCTGGCTGGAACACTGATAGATTTGCCAAAATAGCATTTCTCTTTATATTGTTAACAGTTTGTTTCATTCTTTCATGGGGCAACTTCATGTATTGATGTAGATGCCTTAAATAAACTGGACCACATTAACTTAATACAATGAAAATGTCTTCTGATTTGACTCCAGTTAGCGAACTGTTGTTACATTGCTTTCTTTTTATGGGCACTTACTACTTTGAGTTAAATGTCTTTTTCGGCTCATTTTTATCTGTAAACTAAAACCACAATACGATCGGATATCGTTTACTTGAACGGTTTATAGTGATTTTCCTTGATTTATAGCGATCATCCTTGTTCCCTTGTTAGTGGAGACTTTTAAGTGAGCAGAGCATTATTTAGTCGTCACTCGTCAAAGGGAGCAATGTAATTTCCTCCATTATCTTCACCTGAACATCTAAAAATAAAAGTCAGCTTAAAATAATGCAGTGTAATAGTGTAATACTAAAGCAGCACTAGTTTAGAAGTCTCTCACACCCTGATGATCCTAACACAAAGTTTCAAGTAAACTAGCACAGCTCTATTTTTTATTTCCAGTCCTGAATGTGGATGAATAAAGCTTTCAAGTCAGCGTGAAATAGAAATTTAATTCAGCTATTTTCTTCATGCATGTTGTTGATCTTAATGCGATTCTACAGTTTATTCATTATGTTTAGTTACATTTTGACTTTAAAGGGGTGATGAACTTTGTCCAAAAGTAGTTCTTTTCATTATGTGATCTCCATCGCTTGTCAGTTATTACAGATTTTATACGTAGTTGGCACTTACGCAGTTTTAACCATCTATGTAGGCTGTTAAAACTCACAAAACAGGACAGAAAATAACTTTTTATGCAAAAATCTGCAGACCTCAGAGACCCGTCCAAATAAAAAAATAGTTGAGACCTTTAAATCTAGTCTAGGTTCGTGGTGTAGTAGTAGTGAGTTTAAAACTAAACCAGTACAAACGGTCAATAATAATACCATTTTAAATCTGTGCAATGTGAGGACAAACTATTGAAATTCTATCTTTGAAGACAAGTGAGAAATAGACCAAAACCTTTTCAACGGTGCATAAAAAATCCTTTATTAAAAGTTCACAGTTTGTTTTAAAGCAGTTTGAGCTGACAAGCAAATATGTCGAATCGGAATGTAATAACTTATCTTTTGTCATGAGAAACCAAAATTGAAAAAAAAAAAAAAAAACCCCAACAAAACTCTGTCTGGCACTAAAAATCAAACGCACATCTGTAAACAACTACGGATCTGTCAGAACGAGGTAGAATATCTAATTTCACAGATGGTTTTCCATGTAGAAGAGACTAAATATTAAGCACATATCTCAGGAAGTTGAGCATCTGCTATCACAAAAGAGCATTTTTATGTTGGAAAGTTCCAAAATGCATTTTTATGAACCCGCGTGTTTCAGTATCCTCAGTACCAAAGTGACATGATCTCTATTAAAACTACAAATACTGCATTATATACAGATGGTATTATTTCACTAAGGCTACATAATATAACAGATACAGCAAGGCACTCTATTTAATGAAAGTGTACACAGCATGCTCAAACCCACACTGTAAAATCTTATCTAAATGACGCTATTATTTTTATTATTATGTTGTGCAGAACAGCCCCTGCAGGTGCGCGCTGCTGCATTATGGGTATGCGCTGCTCTCCTGTCTCCCTTTATACTATTAAATCGATCCCTTTAAAAAAAGCAAGTTCAACAGTAGTCTAATCCCACACTAAAACGAATTCAAAACATCTGTTAGAAAAGTTTTCTTATGCAAGACATTTTGGATGTTCCTAAAGTCTTTTCCTCATTCCCAAATCACGGCTTGATCTTGAGGCCGGGCCTCAAAACTGACAATATGCCCAAAATAGAAGAAACGAGGCCGCAGAAGCCCACCACCCCTGCATTTGTTTGGTAAATGCCCAGTTTGTCGAGCGGAATGAAAAGGTCGCAGACGTTTTTATCGGTATCGAGAGCCACAGACGGTTCGCTTCTGAGGCTCTCGAGGAGAAGGAAGAGGAACGTACGAGCTGAGGCACGATGACGCAGGCCACGTCCGGGCTTTCGCTGAGGTGCTGCTCCATTTTTGCTTGAAGTGTCGTTCCCGGACTTCTGCACCATGAGCTGGATGATCACATAGACGCGTCTCTGGTTAGATTCGTGACCAAGGACAGGAAATAGAAGCAGTGGAGTTCAAGCTCCAGCGCTCTTTGTCGATGTCTTGTATCAGCCCGATACTTCTGGCCCAGAGTACGTTGTCACAGATGAAATACAAGGCACACGTTGAGATTGGTAAAAGTAAGGCAAAAGCGCAAAATGGGGTCAGAAATGTGAAGAGTGCTCTTGGCCGCATGGATCGAGTTGATGGTGTTCCCAAGCCTGAAAACTGAAAAAATGAAGAGCAGATACATTCCTGATATTATCCTTTCTGTGGGGTGTGTATTTTTATGTTATATATATATATATATATATATATATATATATATATATATATATATATATATATATATATATATAAACTTATGTAAAGTCCATATTCCCCAAAACCATACAAGTTAACAAGTGCATTAACACTCAAATCAAATACTTGATATTTTCATATTTTATTTATTCCATTAGTAGCCCTTCTTTAATCAGTCATCAGTAAGTAATCATCATCACATACTTGGCAATATCCCAAATGAAACTAATAATAATTATTACTAATTACTAATAATTATTTGATACACTCCTGCGCCTGCTGTAGTCATGTTTAATCTTATTAGTTAGACCGCTAGTCTAGGTAAGTCAGTTTTATTTGTATAGCACTTTTCACAAGTGCCATTTTAAAGCAACTTTAAACAAAATCATGATTTGAATTTTTGTAATGTTTTATAGTCAGGTTTAGCGAATTAATATAGTATATTTTGCACTGATATAAACAATCAAGTTCCATGTCGTTTTATGAGTGTACACCGAATGTATGCAGGTAAAGTTGCATATACTTATATGTGTTCAACTTTGCATACAGAGATATGCAATAATATAGTTTATATTTTGTTACAATCCCCATTCGATGTTAAACAATGGAGAGAAAAAGAAGGAAACCTTGTCAATAATTAAACGTTTCTATACTGATAGGACCGTATGCACTAGAGAATGTAAATATCTGACATAAACCGCAAGAGTAATGCTGGAACAGTAAGTACTGACAAAGAAACGAGAGAAGTTTTGTTTTGTATGTGATTGTTATGTAACAGCAAACGCTCATTCTTACGCTTCCGCCCCGAACTCATATTGGACTCCAGAAACTGCAGCTTTTTCACCAGCTCTTTTCTCTTCGCTTCATTTCTCAGCAGGTATTTCTGCCAGAGCACATGCATATTGGGTTGCTCTAAAGCAAGCAAGCAAACAAACAAACAAAACCAAACGTTCAGACGTAGTCCAGCTCGTCTTTACGGAGGCATTTCAATCCGATATCGATTTGACGGATGACAAGTTTTGATATACACACTGACCTGAATATACGGTCCCTTCCTTGACTTTGGTTACTGAAGCTGATGAAAGTTTCCATGTGGCTGCAACAGAACGCGGTTCTTCCAGGAATAAATTACCAAAAGCTCAACAGGCAACGCATGCTCGAAGTTAAAAGCTCGTGTTAGACTTGTCACTATTCTGTCAAATCCACACGGTCCTGCTGGGCTGTGGGAATCGAGGTGAAAGTTCAGGCAACATACAAAACACGCGTCGGAACCAAAGAACAAACTTCGCACCCCTTTTAGTAAATCATTATTGTGTCGCGCTTACAAAACAAATGACCTATTTCGCAATTATAAGAGATTTAGAGAGTATGACATTATGTCGAAAAAAGCTAAAACAGACAGTGGGATAGGCAATAGAACATTCGACTCGTTTTCCGGAATCGATTCTTTTGAACAGTTCTTTTAAAAACGTTCCATTTTACGTCATGAAGACATTGCGTCATCACGCGGTCCCTGCGTTCAAGTCTATTAATGTTGTGTAATAAAACATACGTGTGCGCACTGCGTTATTAAAAAGCCTGTTTATTGCCATTTTGTTTGTTATAGTTATGAATCCAGCTAAAGATGCAAAATATTTCCAGACAGTACTTTTTATTTGTGATATTTATTCTGTCGCCCAAAACTAAAAGTGTCGCCTCCTTGTTCTGAACTGTTCGTAAACAAATGGTTTATGGCTCTTTGAAGCTGTTTCTTTGAAAAGATCCGACTCAAATGAACGACTCATTCACGTAAACATTTATTTATTAATGTTCCCAACGCAGTCTACATTTCAAGATGAATGTTTAAGTTATATTAATAATATATTAATAATATTAATAATATTTTTTAAGTGGTAACGTTAATTATAAAAGTGGGAGCTCGAGTTTTAAATCGGATGTTTTTGGATGACGGACAAGTCACAGTGTGTACTTCCTGATTTAACTGGCCAATGACTGGCTCGGGATTGGAGAACGGAAATATACCTGGAATAGAATTACAGGTTAGTACCAGTTTCTTATGATACTGTTATCAGCTGCATGTAAATTCAGTATTGACTAATTTGTATTTTTTTTGTGGCTGCCAAGTGTGATAATGCATTTGACTTGCGGAACAATTATTTTATGGTCTGTATTTATATGGTGATTTTTGCTGCTAGGCAAGTCAAACAAAATTTCCACATGTGCATTTTAAATAGTGGGAATTTTTAAATGGTTGAACGTTGGCATAACTCTCTCAGCAATAAATCCAAAGCCAAGGACTGGATGGGACCGTAAAAATCTTTTTAGCAACTGTGCGTGTCAAGAAGTTTTTTTTTTTTTTTTTTTTTTTTTACAGGAAACGCATCGTAAAGAAGGGCCTTGACAGTCCAGCTGAGATTATCAGGCATAGCCTACTTTCTATTTTTATGCATGATGCTACATGACGATGTGAACTGCTCCCATGTGATTACAGAGTAGTTAGACTGCCTTTGGAAAGGCAGACATTGATTTGTGCTTTATAATTCGAATTTATAATTTTTAATTCAATAGCATCTGCCTATTATTGTGTATCAAACAAAAAGATAATAGAGTTCACATTTATTATCATCTATCACTATGGAAAAGGCTTTTGCTATCAGCATAGAAATTCATAGGTCTGGAAGCGTGATGCCTTTGAAAACAGATAGTGAATATTCATTTTACTGTAATTCACACTTCTCATTTCTACACAAAGATGATATAGACTGTAAAATTTAAATAAATATAAATTATTTAAATATAAAATAAATAATCTACATTATATTTGGTTAATCCATTTGATGTGATCTACATGTACATCTACAATGATATTTTATTATTATTATTATTATTATTATTATTATTATTATTATTATTATTTCTGATGTACAGCCTGAAAGAGAATATTTGAAATTGAGAAGTTACTTTTTATTAAGGTAGTGGTCATGTTTGCTTGTTGACCTTGAGGCCAAAATTATATGATTATATTATATGAAGCCAGAGTTCGTTCATCCCAAAATTAAAAAGTATACCCTCAAGCCATCTGATATGTAGAAGAGTCACTTGAAATCAGCTGCTCACTAATGTTTCCTCTGCAGTGAATGGATGCCGTCACAATGAGTACAGCTGATAAAAACATAGCAGTAATCCACAAATAATCAACACGACTCATTTACCATCTTATGAAGTGGAAAAGCTGTTTGTTTATGAGAAACCAATTAATCAAGACGTTGACTTCGCTTCGGCTAAAACTTCTCGATCCATAGTATTGCATTCTCCAGGGAAAATCAATAATTTACAAGGGAAAACATTACAAAACAACTCTAAAAGTATGGTAATAGATTTTGTTCTGAGAGGACAACGTGGGATGAGCTTTTTCCACTAGAAGACTTACTATAAGGTTATGGATGGATTGTAGGCCAGAAATAAAGTTTTACAGATAAAATGTCTTAATGATGGATGCAACGTTCTCGCAGCACTTTACTTCACAAGACAATTTAATTCATGTACTGAACTGTGCTGATCTCTTACTGTGGTGGTTTTTTCTTCTTTGAGCTTTTGTTCTGGCGGCACCCATTTACTACAGAGGTCAATAAATTGGTCGATTGAATGCTGAATCTCTCTAAATCTGTTCTTATGAAAAAATAAAATCTATATTTTGAAAAACGTGGGATCAGTTTAATACATCTTCTGCAGGGGCACTGCTTATTCAACAATGAGGCTCGATGTCTGTCTGAGACAATATTTAGTGACTTCTCATCCCAAAAAAAAAAAAAAAAAAACCTTCTTTTGCACACACTGACCAAACATACCTCAATCATAAATTCAACCACCTCAAGGCTACAATATGGCATTTGCAAAGGCAGTTCAGTTAAAAGGCAATACCAAATTAAATATGCAGTGACATTTTTATCACTTTTATGATATCACGTAGTATTTCTATCATATTATGTATTCTCAGTTGTTTCAGGCTATATTGATGCTATGAAATGGTTTTGGACAAAAAAAAAAAAAATCCGATGTGGCAGCTGATTTACATACATGTATATATTACACGACATTGGCTCAGGTATTCCTGGAGCAGCTGAAGGTTATTGAGGAAAGCACAGATGGTTCACCCAAGAATACAGTGTTCTTGAAACTTTTTTTTTTTTTTTTTTTTTTTTTTTTTGAAAACAATAGATTAACTAATGCATTTCCAGCTGTCGCTGTGTAGACCATAACATTAAATCCTTGGTTATTGGCCGAGCTGTTTTGACGTATTTTAAACTTGTCACAGACGCTTCATTTCACACATTTTGAGTTATGACTGACATCAAGGTGTTTGCGCGGAGTTCGCTGTTTACAGAAACATATTTTACTCACTTGATGAAACAAGTTACGCTAGAACCATTTTTTATGAGCGAGAATGAATGTGAAATGAAAACAAAGAATCTCGCTTTGTTATTGGAAATATTGATGAAGCAAGAGTTATTTTAAACATGCCTGGAGGCGAGTAAAACTAAATGATATTTTCCTCCTTTATCCTTCATCCGACAGGAGGTTATTTTGAGTTCTTTTCAAAAGGGTTGCTAGGTGCAGTACATAATGCTCTGATAGTAAGAATGAAGATGATATGTGTTTGGAATGCACTCAAATCTCTTACGGATTTATAAGAAGCTGTTTTAGCTATGTTTTAGTACGCTTGTAATGTTTATGACTCTAAAACACAGCGCACTGCAAAATGTAAGTTCTTTAAACTCCTGGGGAAAAAAAAAAATAACAATAAGGCAAATCTTTCGTTTTAATACAACCAGAATGATTAAGGTTAAAGATGCATGTAAATTGTGGGTTTTTTTGTTTGTTTGTTTGTTTGTTAGTTTTTTGTTGTTGTTATATTTTGCTTCCTTTTAGAACTGGCAGGGTGTTTGCTGCTGCACTTAAACCTTATTTTATCATTTAGTTCTACTTTTATGGATGCTTGGTAAAGAGAAATATGCATATTTGTTTGTTTATCTGCTTTGATTTGTATAAGGAGGGCTGTATTTCATCTGATACAATACAAATGGGTACAACAATAATACATTTAGTTATGTGTATCAAAATGTATAAAATGCATTTTTGTTTTTTACCTGCATATTTGTTAGATTTGTGGGGAATAACAGGTAAAATAGCTCATTTATATTTCATGTTATTCTAACATTTATTTAGTTAGTTTTTTCATATTGCATGTACAGTGATTTATTCTAACCTCAAAAGATATATCATTTAAAAAAATGTATATATATATTATTTCATTTTTATTTTCAAATTTTATTTGTTTGTCTGTTTTTTTTCTTCTTTTCCCACACTCTCAGATTCATATCACATGAGGCTGGTCATTATTCCAACCTCAAAAGATATATCATTTAGAAAGCAAGCCTTTCATGTTTATATATTGAGGCTACCCAAAGCCCTCTAAAAGAAACAACTGTTGAACAAGTTGCATCAAACAGAAATGCATTCAAGCTGTGTGTTGAAATGAAAGAGACAAAGCCATTCATAGAGCTTTGTTTTGGTCAAAAGATAATAATTTTACAAAATCCGCCTTTTCTTGTTTTTCTTTTGTCCAGCTTCAGTGGCTTTCAGGGATAGAATATATTACCATTGTTGTTTTATGTGGCTATAAAAAATACTATGAAATAAACACTTCTATCTCTTAGTTGAAATCTGTTTGCAAAATAATGTATTTAAATATTTAAATATTACAGTATGTGTATAATAGCCTATCAGTAACATTACTTTTGGGATGAGAGTGACTTGAGAGTAAAGGTGATATGCATCATTCACAAAATGAAATCTCTGCGTTTCACACTGTATTCATTTTTCTTTTTTGAAGTTTACAGTGATGAATAATGTATTTTGTCCTCTCCAAGGAGCCTACAGTACATATCAATGAAGTGTGAGACTATATGCCAGCAAAGCTTTAAAAAAAAAAAAAACTGTGCTATCAATTTCAATCACGCAAATAACCTCAATGCCTGTTTCTTGCTAGTTTAACGCTGTTCAGACACACAATATGAATTTAAAACTGACTTTTGTAAGCTAAAATATTACGGCTATTGCAGGCATTATTTACCCTATACTTTTCCAGGACTGGCTATTATGCAAATAAAGATCCAGGATACATGTTTACCATAGATCATAGCTTTGACACTTCTTTGATCAGCACCTTTTATCAGATATTCAACCAATTTTGCCTCATGCCAGAGAAAGCTTACCGTAAAGAGATCGTTAAAGTTAAGTAAGGAGCAAAAACCTTCCAAACTCAGGGCCTGAGTGATTGCAGACTAGCTTTTTTGTTTGGGTAATGTTCATTTGACAGTTTAAAGAGCTGAACACACGAGTCCCCTCTAATACCAGAAATTAGTAGCCAGTAAGGGCCTTTGGCACCTGCACAATCGATACAAAACACTCCAATTAAAACATGCCTGTGGATGCAAAAATATCTTAGACATATTCTAGAAATCTATGATTGTTGAATAGATAAATTGATGAACCTGCCAGCATCCCAGCAGGATAGGACAAGTGAGATTTGCACTAACAATAATGGAAACGGTTTTGCTACACATTAGTATTAGGCCATATAGGCAAGTTTATATCCTGTTGCTGTAAATGTAATATTCATAAATACCGGTCCCCTGTAATTTGTGTGTGACTTTGTATTTCTCTCGGTTATGACAGGTGGCAGGTATATCGAGCTATTATGTGCATTACTGCACCTGAGTGCCAAAAAGATGGCCATTGATTTCTAGTCAACACAAAACAATTGTGATGTTTGAGCTTTTGGTCTCAAAGATCTGAATTCGTAAGCTTCATGTGAGGAACATTTAATCAAAAAAAAAAAAAGTGAATATTTGATTAAATATCTGTGATATATAAACCATAGAACTTGATCCACAACTAAACTATTCCTCATTTAATGTTTTCAGGCAAAAGAGACAGAGAAGGGGATGCTGTAAATGTGAGTGGAATCTAAAGCTTTCACAAGATACTGTGTGTGTGTGTGTACATATATAAAACATACAGTGCATTGCATATATATGTGATTTCAGCTTTTATTTCTTTGAAAGGTCATGTTAAATGTGTGAAAATACGTTTAAAGAAAATGTGTGTGTTGAATTCATTTGAATATTCATGTCACTTACAAAACTGGATGATATGCTTCAAGGTTACTCTTAATGCCATTCTTGGCACAGAAATGCAAAACGATTTTGTAAATTTGCCAAAACACAACCTTTCAAAAGGAGCAAAAAGCAATTGTACTGCTCTTGTCCACTAAAGGGCTTTTTATTTGCCTTTAAAGCTATCAACTGACTAAAGAACATATGAAGTATTGCTTATGAATAGCTGGATTAGTTAAAATAATATGAGATGATTTGAATCCAAATTCCGTTCTTGTGCTTTTCAGGTTCAGTTCCAGGGCAAACTGTTCAAGGAATTTTAATACAGCAGGTACAGGCGATACAGTCACTGTTTAATTCTCCTTTTATAATCATTTTTAAGTGCACAGTTTGTTTTTCTATGGGAATCATTTATTCTGAGAACTGCATTTCTTTACATTTCCCTGGATGAAAGGGCATTGTAATTCAAAGCAAGCCACAGAATCACGTGAGCAAAGCTTTAGTATCCAGCCGGTTTTTTTTCCAGATAACTGCCTGAACTTCTGTAGGAGTTGTATAGACTAAGCTGCTGGCTTTGCATTTGACATTTTGTAGCAGAGTGTTTGTGTTCTGTACATAGTTTTCACAAGTTTTATTTTTTTTTGCTGAAGGTATTCATGAATCACTGATTAAACTTATATTTATGTATTTAAAAGCATGTGCTTTCTGTTTTGTAGCTTATATTTTAAAGGAATTAATGCACATTATTTTATGGAGATAAGCTTTATTGGTTCACTTGGTTATTCGGTTTCTAATACTATGCACTTTGGAAAACATATTGAAAAAATGAAACTGAATTTTAAATGGTTAAAAGAATAGGTCACCAATGGAAATCCTCTGCAGTGAATAGGTGCCATCAAAATAACAAACTGCTGAAAAAAAACAAATTTATATAACAAATTGTTCCTCTTTGGGAACTTCGAGCTGCATTATATATATATATATATATATATATATATATATATATATATATATATATATATATATATATATATATATATATATATATATATATATATATAATATGGATCGAGGACATCTCCACCTGTATTCCTTGATACAGCATGTTCTCTCAGTTCGGAAGCCCGCGCTGCCCACTACTCCCCTCCTCTGAGTAGGAGCTTGAAAAATGCTTTGGCTATGAACTTTTCTTCCCGAGGGAGGAATTTTTGGTTGGTTGAGGCTTTTAGCAGGAGGCAGGTCTGTGGACTATCATTCTCGTTAAACAATCTTCAGTTAAAATGTCCTGATGCTTTTGGCCAAGACTTTTGAGAGCTCTGTACATCATATTTCACGGTGCCTGTCTCTCCTCAGTGTCCTCAGGAGATCAGTTGTATCCTGCCGGTGAGCTGTTCCAGAGAAACAATCTAGCCACTCTGGGAATACCAGAAGCCTGTCTTGAGAGACTGGTTCCCTTAGTAGATTATTAGCTACTGCCAAATATGTTTCAGTTGGTCCTGCTCATTGCCCCACCCTGGTGGGCCCAGAGCCTGGCTCTGGTTATAGAACAGGAAGTAAACACTCTTTTGAGGGAGGTGGTACCTCCTCATCTAAAAGAATCCGGGTTCTACCGTCGGTACTTCCAAAAGTAGATGGAGGGCTAAGGCACATTTTAGATCTTAGATAGGTGAACCACCCAGTCATAAGGCAGAAGATCCTCAAGCAGGCCGTGTCTCAAATCAGTCTGAGGACTGGTTTGTCGTAATAGATATAAAAGAGCTTCCACGTCTTCTGAGTGTCACACCGAGCCGTACATGTCTTAGACATATGGAAGAAACCTTGGTTCCTGTCTCAGGGCCCAGTGCTGAGAGCCCCGTGTAACGCTAGCGACAGACCTGTTCCTCACTGGTTAGGGAGCGGTAATGATTGGCCACTCAGCCTGTGGAGCGGTTGCCATCTCACGAGGCACATCAGCTGCCTGGAGATGCTGGCCATTTTTCGAGCACTGAAACACTTCCTCCAAGATCTAAGAGATCACCATGTGTTGTTGCGCACAACAGCACATTGGTGATTTCTTATGTAAACCACCAAGGATGTCTGCATTCGCGCCCCTTGTACAAGCTGGCGCACCAGATCCTTGTGTGGACCCAGGATAGACTCCTTTCACTGAGAGCCGTCTCCATTCTGGAGAATGGATGCTTCACCACAAGGTTGTGGAACCGATTTGGAGAGTGTTTTATCGGGCAGAGGTGGACACCTTTGTGACTTGAGAGAATGCCCAATGTCCCCTTTGGTTTTCTGTAGTTTATCCAGCTCCAATGGGGCTGGATGCCATGGTTCAGATGTGGCCAAGGCTTCGTCTGTACACCATTATTCAAATCATTCTGCCCCTGGGAGTTCTGGAGAGAGTATGCTGGGAAGCAGTCTGTCTACTTGTAGCACCATTCTGGCCGGGCTGAGTATGGTTCTCGAACCTGATTTCCCTCCTAGTTAGCTCTCTATTTGTGATTCCCATCAGGAGGGCTCTCCTCTCACAGGCAGGGGGCATCATGGTGCACTCTTGCCCAGAGTTATGGAAACTGTGGGTGTGGCAGCTGAGGTGGCACAACTCATAGCTAGTGGTCTCTCATCCAAAGTTGTTGAGACCATTCTCCAGTCCAGAGCTTTGTAAAAAAAAATTGTATGCTCCTGAAGTAAAGACTTTTCACGCCTGAACGACCCAGTTAACTGCTCAGTTGGTAGAGTTCTGGAGTTCCTGCAGGGTGAACCACTCCACAATTAGGATTTACATGGCGGACAGTGCGGCCTACCACACCCAACCTTGGTGGCTAGTTGGTGGGCATCTCCACGGGGCACTGAGACTGAGGCCTCCAGCCTGAAAAGTTTATGCTAGATGGTGGTGCAGGATGTTATTCCCTCCTATGTCACCCTCCTATGGCGTTGTGATTATATTATATTACAAATCATTGTATCAATGTCTTGTTCCCTCGAGAGACCACGGTTACAATATTAACCCTATTGTGTCCCTGTTACTGTCAAAAACATGTTAATGTAACAAACACCCTGAATGGCTATTAGGAAATCATCATACAATGTAGAGCTACTTGCATATTATCTTAGAACAAATAAAAATAATCATGTTGCATAAAGAAGTGTAAAACTTGCAATACAGTTGCATGTCTACACTTGCATTTGTAAAGTCCAGTTTTGGTATCAGAAATGGTCAAAAAGAAATATAGTCTGAACCATGGCATCCTTTCACTATAAACCAATCTTTTTGTTCATCTTCTGAGAGATGAAAGCTGTTTCAAGCAGTGCTGTGCATTACGGTCTTGAAAAAAGAAAGCAAACCAGGGGTGAGCGAGAAGTGAATGGTCCAAATGCACAATAGGAAAGGAACATTTACTGTACATTACAGTTCCTAGGTTGAGAAGCAAACACTCTCCATTGCTCACTGAACAATACACCCCAAACAACAATTTCATAAGCAATAAACAAGAAAACACTCTGAGAGGCTGGCTTTTCTAAAATTGACAAATCAGAAGAAAAGAACATATAAAGCTTGAATCAGGAGTAAGTTTTAAACTGAATAATTTAATAAACATAGCTAGAATGCAAGTTTTCACAGCTGTCGTTTTAGCATTTATTCACAACGTAAATTCTACATATTGAGAAACTTAATGCATCCCAATAAATTAAAGCAATATCTCATCCACAATGAACAAAAATGCCAATCTCAAACCATACAAGATGTAGATGAGTTTGTAATGTAAAATATATTCTTCATCAAGACATATTTACATTACTCATTCACCATTGGATCCTCCGCAGTGAACGAGTGTTGTCAGTACGAAAGTTAACAAAGTTAACAAACAACCATTTTGTGTGCATAACTTTTATTAATCTGAATTCAAACCATCCCCTGTGCCTGCAACATGTCTACCATGTTTGATAGTTTATGGATCTTCACTGATTTCAAGTCCAGGTTCACCATTACAGGTTTAGCTCCAGCTTTTTTTGGATCTCTATTCTTGCCTTTTAGCCCTTGAGCAACACACGAAACCTCCGGTTGCTTGAGGGCAACTGCTGCTTATTTATTGTAAGTATTTTTGGATAAAAGCATTTGCTATAAGGGGTTCTAAAGATATCTAAAATGGTATCACAATCAGAATTCAGCACAGGAGATGTTCGCTGTAAAAAGATATACGTAAATACAAGCAGGAATATTGGTATCATATCAACATCTCGGTTAATAAGACATTCAAACACATAATGATGGTACAGAAACAGTGAATATCATATGATGAAATTATTCTAAATCGCCCCCCGGGAGGTTGGTGAGTTTGTGCTGCTTCTTGAACATGTTATAACTTATACTTTTTTTCTCCACTGAGACATTCAACATGCATCTCTTTTTAGCTTCTCTTTAGAGTCTCTAGGGTCTGTTTTCAGTAAATAATTTAAAGCACACAATCAGAAGAATCTGACTTTACAAGGCTTTGGTATTTCTAAATGTACTGGTTTACTTTGTTTATGGGGATTGCAAATACATGAGATGAAGTTTTGTAAGCCATCAGATTAAAAACGAAACAATTATTGTCAATTGTTCTTTTTTTAATTGTTTGTCATCATATTCAGTTTTACAGCTTCAACAGCTCTCAACAAAAAATAAGGTATCTGCAAAAGTTTTCAATCTTTAAAAGAGCCTCTTGCAGAAATTACACTGGTTATGTCTTTTGGATATACACAAGTACCAGCATCAGGCGCTATTCAATAAAAAGCATCGTGAAAGATCTTTGCCAAATGGATGTCTGTTAAGCTTCTTGCCGTAGTACAGGCATCCTTTGACGTGTATCTTTTTGAGTGACGGCTTCTTTTGTGCTTCCTTTTAAAAGCAGTACTCCTTATCTTTAAATGGCTGACCAATGCACCTTTACTCTGCTTCTAGTCTATTTCTTTGAAAATGCTAAAATCTGTGTTTTTCTGTGGCTTCTCTCACAATACTACTTCATTCAGGGTTTTTCTTTTTTTGAAACCCTTCCAATTCCTGATAATAATGCCAACTGGGACATTCAGATACTTATTTTATCTCCAGCTTGTCGTTTAGATTAACACCTTGTACTGTGTTAACCCTTCACAGAACTCCGTTCTGAAAATGATTTACAAATAGAGGACAATTGTGTAGCAATTATGCTCCTTTTAGGGCAATTGCTTTTCATCTGTGTAAACTCTGTAATAATCGACTGAGTAATTACGCAAAGTATTATAATTATGTGAAGTTCATCCTATAAAAGGAAAAAGCATTTGCTTCTATCATTTGATCTGTCATGGTGTTAGTAAAGCTTTCGTGACCCTCTGCCCTCCGATCAGTCTGCTGATGTAGACAGATAGCAGAAGGGCTCTCCAGCAGCTTTCTTATGTGTTTGAATCGCATCGCATTCAAAAAGGTGTTTTATGGTCTTTTAAAGACACATACAATAAGGAAACGCATGAAGTCAGGTTTTGGCTGTTAGTCTTAACAAAGAAAATGGTAGATGCCGTTATTTTTTATATATTATTTCTTTATAAATGAATTATCAAAAAGTATTTATCTTAAAAAACTTAAAATTGATCTTTTCCTCTTCCACTGCCTTTCCTGTGTGCTGACAGTGCAGTTCTCCTCTCTTTTATTGAAGGAGGGGTTAAAAATAAGAAGTGTATTGAACAGAAATTCGTAGTTCCATTTTTCTCAGGAGAAATGGAGTGCGAAAAATAATATCAAATCAAAGTCTATAAATTTGAAGTAGATTCTTTTGTGTGAGAGTTGGAGAGTGAGAGTTGCGGTGGACAAGAAATGCTCTTGTATGGTAGCTAACTTATTAATGAAAATAATAAAATTCATAAAATTGTGTGAAATCGATGCAAATAAGAAACGTTTGACTAGTTGACTAAATATTCAGTCCAAACTTAGTGACCCTATAAGGGTTATGAAAGGTTCATATTTTGGGTTTAGGGAGTCCCAAGCAACATTGATGTGCTTAAAAGGTCCAAAAGAGGAAAAAAAAAAAAACTTTTGTATTGTTATATGCGTGTATTTTTACCTTATTTGTTTCTGATGACCCCTCCGGTAGATATCTTGAAAGCTGTGTTTGTGAGCATTTAACACTACAAAGGGGCACCTAGTGGCAAAGAATGAATTTTCATTTTCATTCAGACAAAGACCAACACGTGGACAGGCAATATGCAATATGGCAATATGCTTAAGTTTGACTTTGCCGCACACATTAGATTTTTCCACTCAATTATGTAATTAAAATGTTTGCCCGTTTTCAAAAACAACAAAATAAATATTTATTATTATAACGGAAAACATGTCGGTTTTATGAAGAAATGAGAAAAGATGTCAAAACAAGACAAAACCTTTAACATGCGCTTTGGATTTTAAACTTTGCATGATGTTTGCCGTTCACTTACAGACTGCATGAAAGGTAATTTTCAAAAGTTCATAATAGGGGCACTTTAACTTTTATTTAAAAGTGGATGTGCATTAAAAAAATCTGAATAAACACAAGGACAGAGTTTGAAATTGTATACTCTCATCTGTAAAAAGTATATTTAATACAGTATAAATGTGTGAATCATACTACATTAATAGAAAATCTTACCAAATGTAGGTCATCATGGTACTTTTAGCTTGCAGTTTTATGCCTACTGTCAATTTAGACCGTTTCACTTCCTGTTTGTCACCTACTGTACTGTTGCATATTCATTTTGTATATGCATATGTATGCATAATCAGAAGTAAGCAAGGAAAAGAGGCATACGCCACAAACCAACAGCAACAGCTATTGCAATTTTGTGCCATATCCTTTCCTTTAAAGGTTTATGACATGGATGTGCAATCGATTTGACGAGCACAAATGACTAACAAATCTGTCCCCAAGGATACATTAAAAGGAGGAATTTACCAGAGTGAACTGACTGTGCAGCATACGTGAATAAAAAGCGAATCACATTTTAAACTGCTGTTTATCTGTATGGAATGCAAAGGTCAACTGTGAGAATATTGCTATACCCGCACTTCATACAGACAGTTTATGTTTAGCCATGACCTTGAGATAACCCCAAATCAATAAAAATGGGTTCAAAAGCATCTTAACACTCACAAGTTCTCCCACTGTCATACTGCATATCCGATTAGTTGCTGCTGTGAATGTTGTTTTAATTTTGTGTGTTTATTATGCAGCACTGATTCCCAACTAATGGCATGACTTCCCAGAGAAACATATTATTTTGTGACAACTGACTATATGAGTATATTCTTTGTTATGATATACTAGGAGCGGATTATGTTAAAGCCTGAAAATATGCCTTAAAATATTTCATCTACACTACCGTTCAAAGTTTCAGGTCAGTACAGAATTATTTTAAAAGAAATGAATGCTTTTATTCTACAAAGGATGCATCAAAGCTTTATATGTTACAAAAGCTTTCTTTTTTCTCTTTTTTTATTAAATTTGCATATTACAATCATTTTTAGAAGCATCATTCGACTGAAGACTAGAGTAATGACTGCTGAAAATTCAGCTTTGCATCAGTTATTTAAAAATGTATTAATAATATTTAGCAAATGTATTGCATTGTACTGCATTTTTGATCAAAACGCATTCTACCGACTCAACTTTTAAATGTTATATAACAAATATGTTGTTTTATCCAGCAGACCGTATTAAACGCCACATGCCACATCTTTCTTCTGCTTCTAGAGGTCACAGTGAGTGTTCAGCTTGTGAGCAATTGCTTTTCATTTGTGTTTGAGTCTAAAATTGTCTCTCCAGTGTCTGATTACAATCTTGCAGCATGTACTTGAATCATTGCTAGCCTATGATTAATCTTTACAGGGACGTGAACTTCTTTTAATGGGCTGATTCACTCCTAATTAAAAGCAATTTCATGATATAACCATAAAAACCCTTTGTATGCAAGAATATGAAAGTCGAAAGGCTGAATGTAAATGATGAATGAATCTTTCGATGCTGATGTTTTGAAGATGACCCTGAGGCATTGCTGCAGTGACTTACAATTCTGCTAGATGACTTAAGGCTATAAGAGACGAGAGATGGCAAGTGCAGCAAAATCACTGATTGTGTTGTAAGTGAAAACTGCGTCTAGCCTCAATCGCCGGTGTCAATATGAATTCAGTTCTGCGAGGAAAAAGGTTAATTTGATTATTCAATTTGGCTTGCTTTATCTCTCCACTCACCAGTCAGATTTCCACGACAGTGAAGCTGAAAGCACTTTTTGATTTGATTAGTAGTTTTCTTTGGCAAGTTAGACACCTTAGAGACTAATGCATATGCTCTTTGCATTTAAAGTCCATGTGAAGGGCTGTTTCCAGCATTGTGACATGTTGAATATCTGAGGAGAAAAGTAACTTAAAGAATTAAAGAATAAAGAATTTCAGGGAAATAAATAAAGCGAAGCCTTTATCTGCTAGACAACAGTATAGATGAAATAAAGCTAAATCTAAATCAGCATCACTTTTAATTTTATATGAAGGCAGTATTTCTTTTTAATAGTGTTTTGTCATCATATGACTTTAATACAGCTTCTAGCCTTAGAATAAACGACTTCTGAAATGTTATCTGTTGTCGATTGTTTCAGATATATTCCTCCTGACATAGTCTTTTTTGCTTGTTAGCATTTGAGTCTGATCGACAATTTCAGTTTTTCAGTTCTTTTAATGAATTTTGGCTTTGTGAAGCTCCCTGTGGTCGGTTTTTGTGAATATCGAGCGTTCCGGTTGTTTGTGTGATCCATTCGCTTCGGTTTTCTGTAACTTTCCGCAGTCTGTAAAAATAATTCTTGCTTGACCTAACTGCGCAGTTAAGCACACAAAGCGCTTTCACATTTCACATTCGTGGCATTCAAGATAAACAGGTACGCATGTACTTTGCCACTCAGTGGGTATAAACACGACGACTCCTTCCTGCTGTGACTTTGTTTCATAGCCTCTATTACATATTGCTTTTAAGTAAGTTCAGAAGCATATGAACACCTGTTTCTGTGTTAGAACAAAGAAAGATAATGGAGTCTCTATTTACACAGTAAATCCATCTTGCTGGCAACTAAAACGGTGCGTGGAGAGTAAAGACAGAATCCACCTTTTCAAATGTGTGTGTGTGTGTGTGTGTGTGTGTGTGTGTACATTGTCATTCAAAAATGCGGGATCAGTAAGATTGTAAATGCTTTTTCACATTAATTCGATTAAAAATACAGACATTGTAGATACTGTAAAATTTTAACATGGTGCTTTGTGATTAGTGTTGTTATGCTGCTTAATATTTTATTTATCAAAGAATCATGAAAAGGTTCTAAAAAAATCTTTTCAACACAACATATTTCTTTAAAACACACACACACACACACACACATTTATATAGATATTATCATACAGCATTGGGCATGTTACATATTACATGTTATAATTACTAGTTACTTCTCACAAGTAGTAACTGAGTTAGTAACCAAAAGTAACTAATTACCAGGAAAGTAACTTTTGTTACTTAAATGTTCAATTACTGAAATAGGCACTAGCTTTAATAAATTATTATTATAAAATGGTATTTATCTACTGACATATAGCAGCAGTCAGTCAAGAATTGGAATATAATGATATTATAATTTAGCATTATTATGCGATAGAAGTTTAGCAATCAGAATACCAAAGTATGAATGCATATTTGTCATGTTGACTGAATTAGGGCAAAAAATATATAAGATAACAAAACCACTATGAATTCTACTACTAATAACATAAATTGCACTAAGGATTAATGAGCTGCTGGGTTCATGAATATTAATCACGTAGTCGACATTTGCTCAAATTGATCGGCTGAAATCCAAACAGGGGTGATAGTAGGTGAGCGCCAGCCAGGGAGATTGTCTTTTGTGCATTAGGTCCCCCCATTAACAGAGAAACCGGCAGTTCTTAAAAGCTGAAAATGATTCCCGTCACTCTGTGTGTGTGTGTGTGTGTGTGTGTGTGTGTGTGTGTGTGTGTGTGTGTGTGTGTGTGTGTGTGTGTGTGTGTGTGTGTGTGTGTGTGTGTGTGTGTGTACTCAATCTGACCTAATGACATCATCACGTCACCGTGTCAGTGAGCTATTAATTTTTTTCTGCACTATTGTTTGCAGCATGCTTTAGAAATGCTCCACCTTTCACCTTGATCTGCTTTTGTGGGGGTTATTTAATATGTTGTATTTGCTGCAGCAGTATTTCCTACATGCTCACAGCAGTAGCAATCTTCGTTACACCAAATGCAAAAGAAAACTTGTGGTATAGATACCAAAAACCTCAACTTTGGCGTCTTTATGCTACACAATTTGTAGGATTAGGGTTGTGGGGTAGATGCGTATCATATGTTGCCCCTTTTATTTACGCATCCTATAATAGGCTAGGAGAACGTTTGGAGAAATTTCAAATCAAAAGGAAAAAGCAAAACAAACACATAGGTCTAAATCTAGGGGGAACAGCAATCCCGTTTTCCCAGTACAGTCCCGTATTTCAGAGGAATCTGAATAGCACGATCTCATAGCCGTGCACAGACGCCATCACAGTTCTTTTAGACAAGAAGAGCGAGCAGTTTTCTTTGCGAATATTCAAATATTACATTCATTTGGATGTTAAAGGGATAGCAGCCCGATAAATACCTGTCTGTGTCATTAATGTTAATCAAACCTCAAAGATGTTAAATAAATGTATAGGCTACCTTGTAAATAAGGTAGTTAATTTGTACATTTATCATATTTGTCTAATGTGTAATTTGCTTTGAAATTTCTTCCTTTAATCGCGCCCCCTCATAATTAGTACATGACACCCTGACACTACAGTACAAAATTATTCAGCAAATAAATGAAACATGATGAAACATTGCAGTTGAATTTTTTTCGCTTAACTTCTATAGATGCAGTGGTACATGACATGGTGAAAAATACAGAAAGTATAGATTTTGAATTTTAAAAGTGTACCCCTAGTTACTGTGGTTTAAAACTGCCCCTGCTAAAGACCCAGGGAAAAAAAATTCTTTTACATTTCTTTTTATTGTTTAGCACTTTAAAAATAATGTGCAAATAAAATAAATAAAAAAAAAATGTTTTTCATCCATAAGTTATACTATGTCCTCAGTTGTCCTATCTGAACATGTATAGGAAAAAGCAATTGTTTTTTAAAATGACCAATACATTTTATTTTTTTCAAGATTTTTTTAACCAAACATTTGTGTGAGATGATTCTCGACTATATTATAACATAATTATTCAATATTCCCTTTTTCTTTTGGCAAAATGTGTGTAAAATGGTCATAAACAGGTTCTCTCATTATATACAATGTATTTATGAACTTAATCTAATTTAGATATTAATGTGTTTTTGGGGCAACATATCATGAAAAAGTGTAATAATGGGAGTAATAATGGAAAATATTTTCCTAATAATACACCATATTTCATAAAATCTGAAAATATAATTTCTGTTCGTAATAAAAAGTTATAGCTTGATTTGAAACCCCATAACATTTTCCTGAGATGATGATTTATGACACCCAATTTAAAAATGAGACGGATTTAAATGGTCGTTACAAAATATTATCATATTCCAACTAAATTAGTTTCAGACATTTTTGAAGACCAAGGAGAGGTAAAACTGTGACCTCATATAGTCTCTCTTGTATATTTTAGATATTTACTAAAATACAATGTCCTCGTATGAGGACGCAGGGTCTTAAGAGGTTTAATGAGCTAAACACCACATTGTGGATTTTGTGTGAACATAATCTAATGTGCATTAGTAATGACACTGAATCATTTCGCTTTGTGCATATCCTTTGCATAATTTTGCATTTTCTTATTTTATTTTTTTACCCAGACCTAATAACATGACTTTCCACCTCCAGTCTTCAGCTGAAATAATAGTCCTGACAAGTGATTAATGAGTCTGTACCTTTCCAACCGACAAGACATGAAAGCGTACAACTGTCAGGCATTTCATCTTGTTCGGTGCATTATTAAAAAAAAAAAAATCATTATTTCAAGACATTCAGATTGTTGTGAAGCAGCCTCTGACTGACGTCAAATGGCTGGACCTGGAAGAAAGAATAAAGATGTGGTGGTTTTCTTTTCAGAATCAGATCAAAGTAGAGGGCTGAGTACGGATGTCACCACAGTTCAGCAGCAGTGTCAGAGCCGGGCTGTCACCTTTAGCATCTCATGCAGAGTACAGGTAGAGACTCTGTGTTCCCAATCTCACTTTCATGTAAAGAGCAGCACTGGCTGTCATATCCCCTCATGTACCCAAAGTGCTAAGAGCACCAAAAGTCCCCACAGTTTCCTCTCGAAATTATTCAAAGAGAAAACTTGACGCTCATTTTCAGAGCGGTCAGGCCGTGTTCAATTAGGTGACCTTTGAGTGCACACCTGCTCGTGAGGAGTTTTCTTCTGTTTTCTGCTGAAGTGTTCTTTTGGAGTCAGAAATCATTAACTGAGGTTGCTGAGGCCAGTGCATCAAAAAATATCATTCGTTCTTTCGTTCGAACTAGCGTTTTTTGTGACTCTGTTCATAAACTAGGGTCAAGAGGTCACCAGCTTGTTTAAAAATAAAGGATTGTTTTGAAAGTTTTCTTTCTGGTTATGCCAAGACCGTCTTCATCACAGACTCGCACATTAGCTTTGTGACATTCATTAGCCCTCTCACAAAGCTTTTGTGATTCGTGGAAAGTATTGTGGAATTTAAATCTTACGGAGATCAAAGATGTCAAAATATTGGAATTGGGATTAATGTCAATAGCTTTTTCACAGTGTCTAATCTTACCCCTTTGGTGATTAGTCGATTTCTCATTTACGACCTCTTTTGTGTGAGAGAGATTTTATACGCATGAATAAAAATAAAATCGAATAAATCCCAGTGGAGTCCCCAACAACAGGTGGACATGCATGCAAGGTCGAAAAAACACTTTATTTTCCTTTATAATAAGCATTTATTTTTACCTTATTTGTTCACGACTAACTCAAACGAGTTGTTCAACGATTCATTTTAACCCAATATCCTTTGTGGCGCTAATATGCGTGGATTGGCCGATTTCATTTAAAGTAGTGTGGCACCTAGTGGCAAAGAATGAATTTACATTTTTATATCAGACCAACGAAAATCAAGTTTTCCCAGGTCTGCGAGCTCGGGTCTGGTTGTTTCCGCTTGTAAACAGTGCTTGATCTGTGCATGTTTCTCTTGATTCAGACAAGATGACTTTGTCACTGGAGAAAGCTGGAGCTTAATCTCAATGATTGATTTGTGTCTTATTGTATATGAAACCTACATTTAAGCTAAATATAAATCTGAAAATAAAACCTAAAACTAATAAAACAAAAGCATTAAAATGCAACATGAAAATGTAACCATTAATTCAAAATATTGAAAAAATACAACATCATATCGTGTCCCATATGAACTTATAATTAGCAAATGTGCATGACTGTTTAACTGAATTAATAACTTGGTATCTAAATAATTCATGCTTAAATCTCCTTGTCTAGACAGAAACTGTGTTTGTGGATCTTTTAATAAAACACTGATATATTACAGTGTTCCGTCTTGATTGATTGATTAAAGGCACTAGAGGTAGATTCTTACGTTGGTTTTACTTTAGTAATTTCTTGATGAATTTAATTGAACTCCCTCATTTAAATCAATCCTTTTGTAAGCCTGTATAATGACCTTTCACAAAATCATATGTGAAGAGCAAAGGTCAGGAAATGTAAAAGTCTGAATTGCAAAACAATAAGCAGTTAGACATCCTTTCATTTATCACTGGTAATTGCTTCCCTGAAGTACAGACTGAAATATGACTGAAATATTGTTGATGTCATTTCAGTGTGGCACATGCTCTATTGTTTTTTGACTCAATCTTATTTATCTTGATTAATTAGAGGTTCTATGATTTTTCAGGAAGAGATGGAGGTAAATTCAACTTTCTAGTGTCTATTATTATGAATAATATAAATGCTGTTTTGTAGTTTGAATTAGTATGTAAAGACAGAGCTCCATTGTAACAAAAAAGCAACCAGTTCTAATTGGTTTTAAAAGCAAAATCGTTTTTCTGCTTTTAAAGGCATCACAAGGATGTAGCCTACTGTTTCATAAACTGAATTCCAGAAATAGACATGGATTTGGCTTTTAGGTTTTGATTAGAATGTGGTGACTTTTAATGTTTTTCCCTCTCTTTCTTTTTTGCTTTTTACTTCTTTTTTTCAACCCCAGGTCCAACAGTACTGCAGGGGGGTCCATCTAGTGTTGTTTGAACTCATAATTTGTATGAGAATATTGTATTTTTCACACCTGTTTTCATTTGAGTTAACTTCAAACAGACATAAAATTAACAAGCCAAATTTCAACCTACATTTTTAGTTTTACAATGATTGCATGTAGTAGGCCTTTTGATTATAAAGGCTATATAACTACACTGTTACAAGTGACTTCAACCACATTATCAAATAAGCTTTTCACCCCGTAAATAAAGAAGAGGCCATAAAATCTTATTACCAGGGATTGAAATGAACTTTTTCACTCACCAGCCAATTTGGTTACCGGCCATTCATGAACAAAAAACAAATAAACCATGATCAGCTGACTCCTAAAGTTTCTGATATTCTTCATATTTTGAAAAGATACACAACGCCACATAATAAAGACATCATTTCTAAAATATTTAAAGTCAAATTCTAAGATTTATTCAGCCAATCATATTACTACATTTAGGCTGTTACTAAACAAATAAAATATTTGCAGAAGCTGCATATGAAGTGGCAGTGTTAATTCAGCTCAGAGGCATATTTTAAACATGAAATGTTGAATATTGATATTTGAAATTATTTACAAAATGAAAAGATGCTTTAAATGTGAAATTAAAATCAGTGTTAATAAGTGAGTCATTGCGATTGAATCTTGAGATTGACTTATTATTTATCGAACTGTTGCATAAAATCGCTGATTTTTTAATAAAAAAAAAATTGCACTCATGTTGATATCTTTATTATCTTCTTACAATCGTTCTGGAAGCAAAACACACATTAAAACAATATTACCGTAGGCCTAATACAGAATTCCTACAGTTTAATTTTTCAGTAAAATGCATTTAACAGCTGAGGTGTAAGATGAGTTGCATCTGAATGAAACCAGAGGGAGCATGGCCATGTGATGTGAAAGAAGCAACGACCTTTAATAAATGGGTGAGTGATGTTATTCGCTGTTAATGTTATCAGGCGATAGCACAGCTCAGAATTTTGCGTCTGACCAGACTTCGAATCATGAACCTATTTAAAGAAGCAGCGTAATCATACAGGGGTGTGCAATGCTTAGCAGAGGTCAGGGAAGTGCGTGTTTGTGTCGTTGGTGAGTAACGTTTCATTTCTTTACGTCTTGCTCTGCCCTTTTATAGACACACACTCAGCTGTGTTACATACGTCAAGGAACCTGTGAATTTAGCACATTTTGTCTCGGTGCCCTTTTGTATCTGTTTCTCCCTGCTCGAGAAATCGTTTCTTTGATTCCACAACTAACTGTACTGTAACATACTGCAATTTTTTTTTTAATAATCCAATTGATTTTCAAGGATGGAAATTATTTATTTAATCGACTGCTACTTTTTTCTTTTTTTTTAATCATAGTTCCATGTGATTTAAAAAGCGTTGTAAAAGGTCATTTCAGACACCAAGAATGAGTGTCAGAAATAAACGCCAACCCGTCTGTGCTTTAGAGATCTCACACGTTTCTTGTTTCAGTAAATTAGCTGTCGTTACTTATACTCACACCTGGTTATATTCAGTCATACAGCTATGATATTAAACATCTGACCTTTATTTGTTCAAACACATGCAAATGAACTCAAGATTGCACTCGTCTTTGTGAAGTTTTATCTTTTTTTTTCCCCCTCAATTTCATTATTGGTGTTAGTTATTGGTGTTATTCTTGTTATTTATATGATAATTCACTAAATAAAAAGCATCGCAGCGATTGCAGTTGGGAAGGCTGCAGGGTATATCACCCCAATGACAATACTTGACATTGTCAAGCAATAAAGTGGCAAATCCAATATTGAATTAGATATTTAGAGATCATAGAATGAATAAAGCTCCTAGTTCTGACATGAAGGCTCTTTGCTGATAACAGACTGTGTTCTCGAAGATCGGAATGCAATACAGTTGGCTGTTTGTAAAAAGCATAGGTTTTTTTGACTAGCTCTCAACTGTGAATATAACAGGATCAATTGAAATAGTGTTTTCATGATCAAAGAGGTTTCCTCAATGGGCAGATCTTTAAAATCTGACTGTCCATCCTCTCTTCATGACAGACCTCTACAAGCCTTTTGATCATTCAGAGTGTGATGCAAGTTAGATGCAAATTATCCACCATGGTGATTACCATATGACATGTCCTTTTTTAGAAGTCATTTTTATGAGAAAATACTTTTTTTTTGGTGTTGCATCTTTACCCAAGTAATATCTACCTGTATCTTTTATTCCAGGACATATATTAAAATAAATAAATAAAGTTAAATAATGTGAAAGGACCGTTAAGGTTGTATTAATGTATTCGTTGTATCTACATATCCATATTATATTGGTTTATTGTGAATTTCCATTTAGCTCAATAGTTAATATATTATGCAACTTTGAAAAAAGTAATATTATGCATGAATAACGGATCTATTAAAAGATTTTCAAATTTACATTTAAAATTGTAACATAAACGTAGATAAACAAACATATCTGAACGAAACAGGGTGTCACAGTTGCGCTTTGCGGGGACGGATGACACGAGGCTTAGAATAAACTTAAATGGATTTAATCTCAAAAGGCAAAATAAAGATACAAAACGGCAGGCAGGTAGAACAGGCAGGCAGGATAAACACACGTAAAGACATCAGGTAAGGACCTCACGCTCGGACAAACAGAACTCAAAACACAGGACTTAAATACACAGGGTAATTGACTTAGACACAGCTGATGACAATAACATAATTAACACAGAGGGAAGGCAGGGCACAGGGAGCACATGGCACGAAACGAAAACATAAACACAGAGTCCAGAGATGTGACATTACCCCCCCCTCCCGGAAGGTGCGTCCTCGCACCTAAAGGGTAACAAATGAAACAAACAAACCAAAATGACTAGGATTTGGGGATACCGGGTCTTGGGAGGAGGTTCTGGTGGAGGACGGATCCCCAGGAGGGGCAGGCAGAAGGCAGAAGGGTCCAAGGAGGTGTAGATGGAGGAGGAGCCAGGAAGGAGACAGGAGGAGTCCGGAGCAGGAGGAGATCCAGAGCCCAGCTATGATGGTCCACGGTGGGGCCGACGGAGGGAGGAGCCAGGAAGGAGACAGGAGGAGTCCGGAGCAGGGAGGAGATCCAGAGCCCAGCTATGGTGGTCCAAGGTGGAGCCGACGGAGGGGGAGCCATGGAGGAGGAGCAGCCATCGACTCCATGGGGCCGACCGACGGTGGCGGAGCAGGTGGAGGAGGAGACCGAGGTGGAGACGGAGAGCCGAAGAGCCAGGGTGACGTCGAGGCGCTGGAGGGTCAAGGCGACGCCGCAGGCTTCGGCGACCGGACACGGAGACGGGGACGGGAAGGGACGCGGCGGAGCCAGAGCGACTGAGGACTGAGGTGAAGCCGGAGGGAAGGAGGAGCCTGACAGAGCCGGTGGGATGGAGGGACGAGGCAAAGCGGAGAGAGAGGAATCCCGAGGCGACGGATGGTCGACGACAGACCAAGGCGGAGCCGGAGGGACGATGGAGCCTGGTGGAGCTGGTGGACTGACGGACCACGGTGTAGAGGAGGGAGCTAGGAGCCCAGGGCGCCGACGGGTCTACGGGCCGAGGAGAGTCTGGGTCTCGGAGGCAGGACGGTGAGGCGAGGGATCCTCCAAGCCTCGATGGCGATGGAGACCGGCAGACCCGTGGCGAGCTCCAGATGGTTTGCTGAGGATGAGCGCAGGGCTGCTGGGATCCATCGACGTGGTGTGGCATGGGTGGGAGGGTGGGAAAACTTGAGGCGGCACTGGAGGAAGCGCACAGGGCGCGGGCACAGGGAACAGGACGAGCGCACGGGCGCGGGCACTGGAACGGGACGGAGCGCACGGGGCGCGGGCACTGGAACGGGACGGGCGCACGGGCGCGGGCACTGAACGGGACGGAGCGCACGGGCGCGGGCACTGAACGGGACGGAGCGCGCACGGGCGCTGGCACTGACGGGACGCAGCGCACGGGCGCGGGCACTGAAGCGGGACGGGCGCACGTGGCGCGGGCACTGGAACGGGACAGAGCGCACGTGGCGCGGGCACAGGAACGGGACAGAGCGCACGTGGCGCGGGCACAGGAACGGGACAGAGCGCACGTGGCGCGGGCACAGGAACGGGACGGCTGGGCGGAACCAGCGAGCTAACGGGACGGCTGGGCGGAACCAGCGAGCTAACGGGACGGCTGGGCGGAACCAGCGAGCTAACGGGACGGCTGGGCGGAACCAGCGAGCTAACGGGACGGCTGGGCGGAACCAGCCAGCGGCTTACTGGGTAGCTGAACGGGAACAGGAACTCAGGATACAGGGGAGGTGCCCAGTCTAAGTCCAAGTCCAAGTCTACATCATCCAGCTCCCTTTGCAGATCCAGCAGCCCCAGGTGGATGATCAGCTCATCCTCAGCCGATGTGTAGTGGGCGGAGCTCCACTCCGCGCTCTCCTCGCAGTCGGCTGTCTCCACCGCGGGGAGCTCCGTTGCTGGCTCGCGCACCTGGTCTGACGTATACGGCTCGGGTCCTGTTACGCTCCACGGCTCTGTCGCTCTCTGTGACGATGGGTCCGTGGTCACGCTCGACTCCGCCCCCGTGTCAGCAGTGGGCTCAGGCTGGGGCTCGACCATGCGGTGAAGGGATGAGTTGGGCTCTGGATCTGGAGTGGGGCTGGTGTCGTTGTCCTCAGGCGCAACCATCATGGTTGATTTGCAGGACACCAGCACCCACTCGACGTACGCGGCGAGGCTCTCTCGAGGACCGCTCCCGGACAGCTGCGCTTGGCTGGAGGTGTTAAGTCCGCGGAAATAGAGTTCGAGCAGAGAGCAGTCCGGGTAGCGAGAGTCGTTGGCCAGTTCGAGGAACAGTTCGTGTGTAGTCCTCGAGAGAGCAATCCCCCTGCTCCAGCAGGCGGATGAGGAAGTTTGGGTCTTTAAACTGGGCAAACATGGCAAAAAAAAAAACAAAAATAAGGGGAAAATACGCCGCTATTTACTTCTTTAAGGGTCCGAGCGTTCTGTCACGGTTGTGTGGTAAGCACGAGAGCACACAACAAGATTAAATGAAAATAAAAGGGTTTAATTCCAAAATGGAAAATAAAGGATATACAGACAGGCAGGCAGGTAGAACAGGCAGGCAGGCAGGATAAACACAGGTAAAGACATTAAGTAAGGACCTCGACGCTCGGACCAACAGAACTCAAAACACAGGACTTAAATACACAGGGTAATTGACGAGACACAGCTGATGACAATAACATAATTAACACAGAGGGAAGGCAGGGCACAGGGAGCACATGGCACGAAACGAAAACATAAACACAGAGTCCAGAGATGTGACACAGGAAATGGAATGCTTACACTTTTATTTTTTTAAAAAAAAAAAAAAAGCATTACAAAATAAGGTATTTTCCTTTGTGATTTGATATTTGTTGCATTGGAGGTTTAATTTCCAAAACTAATGAACCTTCATTCATAATCATTTTATTGCATATTCTTAAAAGCAGAAAATGTATGTAAAACTTGATGAGTTTATTGTGCCGTTAGATCCTAGATTTCGTCATGCCTAAACCAAAGAATAGACCGTGAAATACTGTTTTGAATGATTAATCAAGGAACTGCTTGCACAAATATTGCATGAATGAAAAACACGTGAAAGGAGAGCAGAAGCTGAATGAAAGCCTCGAGGGTATTCTGACTGGGATTAAACATTTCTGTCCAGACAACAGATATTGTATCATTTGCGTTTTAAAATTGCATGCACCATATCTGATACTTTGCTTATCTCTGTTCCTGAACCCTGCTCTGAATCATTTGGTTTGCTGTTTATGTTACGCTGAGAACAATTTTTAAAGTCTATTTTTTTCTAAGCCTGTACAGTAAGCCTCTTTTCCTCAAGTAAAAAAAAGCACTGCTTAGCTTCTGCAGTCTGTCAGCTGCTCGCATTGTCTGAAAAACACTAAAGCCTTGAGACGAGTGAGCCGTGTGCTCCACAGCAGTAAAAAAGTATCAGTATAGAGTGTCCTCGTTGAAGAATTTCAATCTAATCAAATAATTATTTCTTTATTTTCTGCCAGGACAGTACAAAGCTGATTATATGATGCAAACTATAAGAGGCCTCCCATGTCAGACCTCTTCAGTTCTTTACAGTATCTTCCCTATAATTTCAATAGTTAATCAAAGCACTAAGGCAGCAGATTTAATTGCATATGAGTGCACCTTTCTTTAGCATTGTTGGAGTAAATAATTTGTTATGAATGATTTCTACGAGTCTATACTGAGGCAGCAGCTTTCATTAAATTGAGTTCAAGTTTTGTTCTTGTCCGTTTTTTTTTTTGTTTTTTTTTTGTGTTGTCATTATCAGTAAATTACAAAAAGATAAGTGTGTTTCAGACCCCAACTAAGCAAGACAGAAGCTGACAGCTTCTAGGCAGGGAACCCAAACCGAGTAAAACACCTTGAGAGAAACCAGGCTCAGTGGGAGGAAAACTTCTCATTAGGTGGGAAGGGAAGAATTGCAGAACATTTGAAGGTATAAATGCCGTTTAGCCAGTTTTTAAAACTGTTTTTTCTGAATTTAGTAGTGGAAAGTCATCTTGTTTTCTGTTGTTTGTTCAGCATTAAAAACTGGTTCCAGTACTGAGCCTTGCGGTAATTCATACTGAACTATGGCGGAAACTCTTACTCTTACTCTTACTCTTTAGTTATCTGGTTACTCTTGACGAGTACCAGATAACTTGTTACATTTTTTTTTTATTTGTTACTTAAAGAATGTTTCTTCATAATTCTGAGAGTAACTTGCCAGAAGTCAGTGAGTGAGCATACATGCTCATAACATTTAACTACCAATACATACTGACATGATCCTCCAACGCTGTGAGGAATACAAAAAAGATCACTAGTGGCCTGGAAGTAATCGAGAGGGGTTTTGAGCTTTAAATTACAGAAGCATAGTAAAAAGTACAGTTTGCGTGTTCCCACAGAGAGGGATGAAGTAGGCCCTTTTTTCAGGAAAAAAAATGTATACAAAACAAAGATAAGATTAGCAAGATACCAATACCAGTATTGATGACCACAAGTTATGTCATGATGAGACTAGGGGTTTATTTGGGTGCCCCAATTATCTCTAAAAGAAAACAATACTAGTTGGCTAGCATGCGAAGCCACTTCCTGCACATGCGGGTATATACTGCAAGCATGCATCTACTCATTCAGACAAGTGACACCTAATACCTTAACTAGGTTAGAGCCTAGTTAAGGTATTAGGTGCATAGAGCCATTTTTACCCTATGTGTTGGGTGGTGAGATGAAATGGCTTGGTGACCTGCTTGGTGCGGTGCGTCCCACTCGCACAGAGATGCGGGCGACTTCTTCTAGTAGAGTTCCCTGGTGGAGCAGTCCGACGCTAGGCTCAGTACTGGTATAAGCATGTCCAGTTTTGGTCGGTGCCTGTACAGCTGGGTGAGCATATGGTGTGATTCCCTGCGGCCAATCCCATATGTGTAGTCTTCCTCTTGGTTGACCAGCGTCTTCCCTTCCCTGCTGGCACTAGTTCCATCCACAGCTGTGTAAGCTGTGTAGGGACCCTGTAACACTAGTTGTTGAATTTGGCCAGCTGTTATGAAAATATTAATGTTCATTTCTTTTAATGCATTGCACTGTCGCAATATGTTGTATATGTAAAAAAAAATATATATATCAATGCAAATATGTAACGTGAATGTCACTTACTCTAGACTAAAAAATTTGTGGTGTACCAAGCCACAGGGAAAAAAAAGAATTATTTTATGCAATTTATAAGTAAAAAGTTATTAATATTTAAGTTTATGGAGCAAGTGGCCTGGGGTTTTCTATAGGTGTTTATTTTTCCTACTTTTGAAAGATCTGGCATACATAGATTCATCATATTTTGGTATAAATGGCTGGAAATGGTCTCATGTTACACAGAAGAGTAACACGTCTAGAATAATTCATATGGGGCGTGTCCAGGTCCTCCCTCCAACTCACAGTCTCATTTTAGAATTTTAAAGACAACCTAATCTAAGAGCTGATCTAAATTTTGTGGCTACTTCTAGCACAAGGAAGTTGTAATCAGAGCAAAAATGTGACATAAATGTTTTTATTCATTGTGATACTTTTGATACCATGTGTGTCTAGTTCACAGTTATAGAGATAACTCTGATGTTGCAATTTGGGTCCGGAGAAGGTGCATAGTTCAAAAGGTTAATACATTTTTGTTGACTGAACAGCAGCATGGCCATCTCCAACATAGATGTACTCGCTTTGATCCTTGGGCATCAAGGTCAGCGAATTCTTGCTGCGCCTTGGCTTACATTAGCAAATTCGGTGCATCACAGAGTGTGATGGCATTCAGTTTTTGATGCTGTCCTTAGACCTCTAATTTCCTCATGATATAGCAGTAGTAGCTGACAGACAGGGAAAGTCTTGGTTATGTATGTAACCCTTGATCCCTGGTATAGGGAACAGAGACATTATGTCCTTATGCCAGAACCTTTTCAACCACATTCTCGGCTCTTCAGCATAAAACCTGAATAAATGAATGCACAGTGGCTCTGCACGTAAAATCCTCTAGCCAATTTTCTTTGGCATTTTGTTGTTTTTTGTCACAGTGTAAGGTCTTTGTTCCCTCCATCATGGAACGAGGGTTTACATAAGTAACTGAGACGTCTCTTCTTACTTGACCCTCATTTGTAACTCTTGATAATAAAATGGAATATTATAGGTTCATCTGCTGTATAATAACAAAAAAAAGGTTAAAAAGCAAGCCTCTGGGCAGACTTTGTTTTTAACTTTTTGACAAGACCAATGAACAAAGGTTTAAAAGGTGCCACTAGTTTTCCTAAAACAGAAAAAACACTACTGTAAAACACCAATTTTAAGTTACTTGGTTTGTGGGTTTTCTTCATTTTAGTTCTGTTGAGTCATTTTTAGAATGTTATATTCATAATTTCCTCAGGAGCTTTTATTTCTTTTCAAGTGTCCTTACAAACAAACCTGTGTCAGATGGCCTCTTATCCTTTGAGCCCAAGGTGATGAGAAAAGTGATAGGTAGGATAAATCGGCCACTTGCACCAAGTATCGAATTTAATAGATGTTGGGCTGACATATTAATAAAGTTGTGAGTGTGTGCAGAAAGAAAGGAATATATATATACACACATATACATATATATATATATATATATATATATATATATATGTGTGTATATATATATGTGTATATATATGTATATGGTGGGTGGTTCTCTGATGATGTGACGACGTGCCACAGGACAGATTATTTGGAGGCCATCATTAATAAGGACCAGTGGAGAGTATATGGCCATGACTCTTGGGATTTTTAGTGACCACAGAGAGTCAGGACCTCAGTTTAACGTCTCATCTGAAAGATCGAAGTTATGAGTTTCTGAAGTTTTCGTGTTGGAATTTGGTCCCATTCTTCCCTGATAGGTTTACAGCACCAAAAATTAAAATTAATTGTTTTCTCACCCTTGAGTAGTTCAAAATGTATATGAATTCATTTTTCGGCTGAACACAAAGGAAGATGTTTTGAAGAAAGTTTGTAACCAGGCTGTTTTGGGTAACCACTGACTTCCATAGTATTGTTTTTTTCTACTATGGACTGCAGGAAGGCCAATTAATCACCCAGACTCTTCTACTATGAAGCCATGCTGTTGTAATGTATGTAAAGTATGTGGTTTTGCATTGTTCTGCTGAAATACACAAGGTCCTCCTTCCTAGATGTCATCTGGAGGGGAGCATGTCTTGCTATAAAATGTATGTACCTTTCAGCATTCATAGTGACTTCAAAAAATGCAGGCTGCTCATACTATATGCACATATGCACCCCCATACCATCAGAGATGCTGGCTTTTGAACTGAATGCTGATAACACGCTGAAAGGTCTCCCTCCTATTTAGCCCGGAGGACACGTATCCGTGATTTCCAACAAGAATGTCAAATTTGGACTTGTTTGACCTTAGAACATTTTTCCAATTTAAAACAGTACATTATAAATGAGCTTTGGCCCTACAGGACACAACAGGCCTTCTGAACATGTTCACATATGGCTTCCTTTTTGCATGATAGAGCTTTAGTAGATGGCATGAGAGATTGTGTTTACCAGCAGTGGTTTCTGGAATTACTCCTGGGCCCATTTAGTAATGTGAATGACAGAATCATGCCGATGAGTGATGCAGTGTCATCTGAGGGGCATCAAACAAAGCTCTTTGGCCTTGTCCCTTTCTTTGGTTTCTCTAGATCTTTTGATGATGTTATGCACTGTAGATGATGAGAATTCTTACGTTGAGAAACATTGTTTTTAAAGAATTCCACAATCTTTAACGCAGTCTTTCACAGATTGGAGAGCCTCTGACCATCTCCCCTGTCTCCTGTTATTCATTTATTCATTTTATTCAACTAAAAAAATGTCCCCAAATTTCATCGGGTTGTAACACAAATTTTAACATAAATATATTTACTGTAACTTTTTATTAATTTAAGAGGATTCTTGTTGTGTGTATATATGTGTATATAGGCTACATAATATATACCATATATTTTTTAAAGTATGTATTGTTTACTTTCTGATCTGAACTGGCAGTCTCAACAGTCTTGTCAATGACAGGATGAAGCACGCTAGGCCACTAAATCCTAGGATAGATAGAGATTTTTTCTCAACAAGTCACAGAAACTACATCTTATGTTGAGTCTTCCTTCCTTCCAGCCAGAGTTCGCATTCCGCTAAAATACGCATCCTTTGGTAATTGAAAGACTTTAATAGATGTGACAATCAAGCTATTGATGTCAAGACGGTCTGAATATAAGGGTCCCTCCTGAAACCTACAATCACCTCTACCTCTAATCTTCGAGATGTGTTTTCACCAGCTGTTCACCTTCTGTTTATGGACAAACTCCTCTCCTTGGTTTACGCCATCCAGTTGATCTTCTGTCATCTGGAAACATTTATTTATATGGACGAGTACAGAGGAAAGGACAGCACAGATATAGGGCCTTATGAAAGCTGTTTCATTTTTCAATTCTCAGCATATGCTGTCTTGGCCTAATGGGCTGCTTTTATTTGGCCATAAGAGCTCTTCAATGAGGTGCAATTATGAAAGAAGTACAGATAAAGGTCGAATGGTTTCTTAAATCAAGTAAAGTTGGGAATCTGTGTGAACCCTTCCCATAGTGGACACTTCTTCAAAGGCTTCACACCATCTGTATCTGGGTCATTCTATAATTAAGAGTATTTGGCATTTGATAGTGAGAAGAAAACTGCCCCACCCCCCCAAAATGGTCTAACATTGTAAAATCCAATATTTCTAAGTCTGCACTGTCCATTTTGATAAGGCTTTGTCGATTTAATGAATAATGAATTTGATTTAAGTTATTTCATGTTTTAGAAGTTTGCCTCTTTAACATCAACTCCTTAGCTGCTGCTAGTTTTATCTGCCCTGGAAGAAAGGGTCATGGAGGAATCAATAATTCAGTTCAATTTAAACTTTTTGTATGGTGCTTTTCACAAAGAGCTCCAAAGCAGCTATGCAAAGAAAGATGCCTCACAATCCGCAGTGTACAAGCCAAAGGCGGAGGTGGTACAGATAAAATCCTTTCTAAATGTGAAGGCTATATGAAGACAAAATGTTAGGAGGAACCTTGGCTTATTGTATTCTGCAGTATTTTTGGCCCACTTACATACCTTTTCTTATTCAGCTGATGCATTTTTCCACACTGACTTAAAACTGAGCAATTGTGTTACAAAAAATACTATATTGTTTGTTTATATATGACTGAGAGAAACCCATAGTTTGTGATATTCAGTAGAGGACAATGTTTTGTAAATTCATCTTGCCTTTTTAAATTAAAAGACTGCATGCTCTATTCTAGTCTAATATGAGATGTTGCCATACAAATTTTCATTTACCTGCGTCAGTGTTTCCTACATCAGCAATAAGGAATTACTCTGTTAAAGCACAGCTCTCAGTCATTACTCATACTTTTACTGAACAAAGCTTCAGGACACACTTGCCTGTTGATATCACATGAACATGCCTACACTCATTTGTACGTCGCTTTGGATAAAAGCGCCTCGCTAAATGACTAAATGTAAAATGTAAATGTAACACAAATTTAAATAGAAAAAAAAAATGTCAATCAGGTATAATTTGCTTTTAAGACAAACTGTGTGTAAATTAATCAGCAAACACCATCACTAAAATCTTTGTACTGATGAAAATCTCAAAAATGCAGTTTTTGAGGGGTGGGACTTCACATCATTAGCTGAAACAAGGTTTGTATAGCAACAGGCTATTAGCTGTTTAATAATGCAGTCAAGTCAAAGGCTAATGGTAATAATTACCATTAAGTGTCCAACGCTGTAGAGACCAATACATATAGTGCATTACCATTCTAATAAATCATCTCATAATTCACCCCCTGTCTATTTTCCCAGAATCAGTATTTGGATCGATAGATGGTGTGATTTAAGGAATTTAACACAAATATGCATTGTGTTCTGTCACGTGTGTGTGTTTCCGACTACGAAACAAATCCAAAAGTCATTTTGATTATAAAAGTTTAGTGCCTTTTAAGGGTTAAAATTTGTGACTTGAAGGAGATTTTTAAGGAAAGCGCAGCGCCCATTACAGCCAAAAATAAATAAAATAATTTCCATGTTTAATATGCTGCAAAGAAAGCATGTTTTATGCAGAAACATTGTAACTGTTGTTTCTTCTCATCTTTTGGGTTTTACTTTAGCTTGTTTTATGTATTCTCAGGAACATAATTGCCATTAATGCGTATCATGCAAATTTATTACAAGCCACAACAGAATGGTTTGAATTGTTATTCTTTAACAACTTGTGGAGAAATAAATTAAAAACCTTTCTAAATTAACATACGTTTATTACTGCTCCACGTAACCCAGAACAAACAATGTAAGGACACGCAATACAATATCATCGCCATGCACAACAAGAGAAAAGAAAAGCTTTACCTTTCTTCTTTTCATAAACACATTGGCATCATGCATTTAAATAAGGTTTTTAACACTGTCACCTCTTTAGATTAATGTCAACAGTTCATATAAATACCATATCATATTCACACCATGATGCAGCAATGTTTTTGCTCCATGTAATCTCTTAATCCTTCTCTTCAGCAAATACATATATATGGATGGAATGAGAAAATCAGGCAGAAAATACGTAAATACATTTTAAGCCCTATTGCACCAGGCACAGTTGTAGCAACAATGTGTACTAATGTTTCCGTCTGAGAACATTAAAGTGCAGCCGCAGTTCACTTACAGTAATGACCGGATACTGTGTATGCATAAATATATTTTCCCTTCACCCATGAAAGATTGACAGATAGACTCACCCCCTTTCATTTTCCCTCCTCGGTACACTTTTCGCAGGGCTATTCCATTTACTGAAGTTGAAAATCTAGGTCATTAAGGCCTAAGTACATCCTGTAGTGACATGGCAAACACAAGAAGCACAACAACTGTTGGATGTCACGTGACTCTCTTTCAGAAACATTCGAGCACACGGCATTGATCAATGGTTCTGCTGATTATAGAGCACTGTCAGAACACGCAACGCCACGTCAACAGAAATGATAGTATTCACCTGACACTAAAATGAGGAAAGCTTTACAGTTTGTCAGTCTCAGTTGGACTTCAGTACCCTGTGACAAAAAGAAGCACCTTCCCTGAGAAGTATGATGTAAACACATTCATGAGCAATCAAATATCATTTTAAAGCTAAATAGTTTGTCGTGCACGGTATGGTGTTGGCCTCAGTGCAGTGTCACTAACACTAAGTTTGTTGGTATTCGTAATGTAAAGCATGGTTCTAGCGCACATGCATATTTAAGTATGTTTGAATAGACACTCAAACGTACATTATCAAAAGTACTGCAAAAATATCATATTAAAAAGACCCTAAAATCCTTTTTAGATATTTCTGGTGCTGTTCTGTACTTTTGTTCTGTAAATTGTTGGTTAGCATTAGGGTAGGAGTGGGCTTCAAAAATATGTATAGTTACAAAATATACATTATGAATCCTTTGTATATAGTGTTAAAACGTTTATATTTTAGATGTTGCTGATACATTCATATTGTACATTTCAGCCTACATCCAAACATACAAAACAATGTACGTGAATACACCATAAACGCATATTCTAATGGGTTCAGGCTGCCCAGTAATACTAGCGCAATGCGATATCTACTGGGGATAGTTAATTTTTGTCTAAATCCATCCCAGAAAAAAAGTCAATAAACGATAGCATCTCAAGGGTTCCTCAAAAGGTGTGACTGAACGCTTCCAATTAACACAAGACAATTATTCAAGAACCAGTGTACACGAATTTGCATTTGTAATATCTCAAAACGGTAAATCCACACATCTTATCTGTTTGTAGATGAATCTAATTTCTTCAGCTATTCAAGAGCGATGCCCTTTGTGATAGCAGGTGGAGATGCTGCAGATGAGATGTAAAAAGCCCTTGATGTAAATGACATTTTCAACAAAAGCCACAATTATAAACAGTCTAATTAATCTACAGTGTGATTGGCGTAGTTAGTAAAGAGCAAATGATTACAAAGCTTAATTACCTGTGTCAGGAAATGGATGGGTATTAAATATAAGTAATTGAGGCAGCTCATCAGCGAACGAATCAAAAGATGTGACACGCTTGGGCTCAACTGGAATCCGTCTAGCGCTGTTGAGGAGAACAGACTGGAGTGTGTTGTTGTCTCCCATTGTTCTTGCGAGCAGCTAGACAGCCAGTACAAGGCCTGCCTTGTCACATGCGTATCTTTAATCAAATGACACTTTCAAGGCTGGATTGGTAGGGCTGCCACTATTCCTTGCTTTTCGCTGTCAGCCGGCTTATCTTCCCACTCACCATTCTGCTCGGGTCAGCTCCTGGACCGGTCTGGGTCACTCTTTTCATGCGAAATGGGGATGGTGAGCATTTCAATGAGCCCGCCATGATGGAATTATTCTCTGACTCTGTGAGTACAACCGCGCTTGCGACAGTAACGCTCAGTCCTTTGGCGAAAATGGATAGTGAAGAGGCCATAAGTGATGGGATCCAGAATCGCATTAAAGAGTCCAAAAATAAACAGTATGTGAGTAAGTGAGTGAGAAACTGTCTCTTCTAAATCCTCAGGCAGGAACCAGTACCAAAGACCCAGCAAATAGTATGGAGTCCAGCAAACTATGAAAGAGGTCACTATGACTATGCTCATTTTCAAAGTCCATACGGGCCTTTGGGATGTTGCTGTTTGAAACGCATCAAGTGGACTTCCTTTGACGATACTGTAAAAGCATGAAGAAATTTTGCAATGAAAATATCATTTTTTACAAGCTTTTTACTTCACTACTGCTTAACCACAAATCCAAATTTCTTCATCGCTTAACCACACTTGCGTAATTTAAAACCTATATGACTGTTATTTACCGCACGGCTCAAATTTCACATTTTCAATGACTTCTATTACGAAAGTCCCAAATAATTGGACCTCATTTGGAAGACACTCATGGACTGTCATATAAAAAAACGTTTTTAAATGAATTTGTCACGGACTATTGAAATGTGAGTTTTAAGCAGTGTACACTCTCAGAAATAAAGGAACAAAAGCTGTCACTGGTACATAGTAATACTAAAAGGTCAAATTTTTGGTATCTTAAAGATACATAGTAGTACTTAAAGTCTACACATATTTAAACAAAAGTGTATCTCTTTAAAAGGTACTCCCCAGTGACCTTTTTGTACCTTTTTAACTTTATTTTTGAGAGGTGATTGTCATTTTCTGATGCCTAATAGCTAGACATGAGTTACGCAGCATGATGCAAGCTTGATCCATAAAACGACAGTACTAAATCATTATAATCAGTAATTATGTCCACACTGTAAGCAACAAATGCCAAATTGGTTTTATTCTGGGACACAGCATCACAGGGGCGTAACATTTCCATCACACACTCGAGGTATTTGGCCAATAGCTGTCCAATTAGCTGCACCTCGCTTTCCAGAACGACGAGCTTTGTAAAAATTTATAGGTCTCAGAAAGACAGGGCATAGAGGTGCAACAATAATGTACAGTATTTGTAAATAATGTATTTTTTGAAACTACATAAATTGCATTAATGTTCTTTTTTAGCAACCTTTTTAAGTGAAGAGTGACCTGAATTTTTTTAGATACTGTTTGTGTCTTTAAATCTCACTGAAAGATATTATTAATATAATATTCAAAGAACACCCTGATTCATATAATGGCAGGACTCATTGATATAGTCTATAACATTAGCCTCTTTTCAAATTAAACGCCACCTACTGTTTCCTTTGGTCATCCTTCGAGAGATCTCCACCAAGATCCTTGTGTAACAGCAGATCATGATGGCCAGAGTGTATCAGGAAGAGGCAAATGAAAGTAAACATATTGTAGATGGTCTCCTGCCAGTGTTTGACAAAGCTCCCTCGTGTGGTGCACTGAGTGAAATTGGCTGGTACCAGTGATGGTCACATTGTGAAACAGGAACATCTGTTGGGAAAGCAGATTACAACTACTATTAAATACCTCCAAAATGCCTAATAATACCTTCTAGTTCTAGTAGAAAAATTTGCTGTGAGGCCATTAAAGATCCAGATGGGTCTGTTTCTTTATTATAACAGATTAGTATAATGACTAATTGTGCCTGTTCTGTCCTGAACTGTGAACCCGAAGTGACCGTTAAATGCTAAATGTTATACGATCTACAGCTAATCATGAACACTGTCAGCTGTGCAAATGAAGTGGCGTATATATTCCTACAGAAAGATATTCAGTGTTCCCAGGATCAGTCTTTTACAGAAACATTTCATAAATATTATGATGGCAGACTACATAACTATGACAAGGAGATTTTCCAAATGACAGAATAGAACCCAGCAGAGCCAATGGTGACATATAGACTGGAAGCCATCTGTCTGTTTATGCTTTAGAAGTGATTCACAAAAACATGGATAAACAAATGACAACAAAATATCCCCTATAACCCAGCGTTATCTTATATAAGTCTGTCATATCTGTCAAATGATCTCATTCCAAGCACATCTGCTATGTCGTAACAATGTTGTTATAGTGTGGAGTTTTTGGAGCTCATTCTTTTACCTGGCTGACCTCATCCCATCAGCCTCCTCCTAAATTTGAAGCCGCACCGATTTGAAGCTCTCTTCTTCATCAGGAGAGCAAATAAAGAAGTCTCCGTATTTATTACTTCAACTATTTTTTTAAATGTGCACTCCTCCTCTGATTGAGAATCAACCTTTATTAACATTCATTCCAGTAACTCCTGCTGCTTTCATCTTTACCATTTCAGATATTATAGATGAAGGTCTGGAAGCGTTACGCTACTCCAATATTGGTTTTGAGGGCTCATTTAAGAAAACATGTAAAATGTAAAACATCTGATTGACTTAAAGCGGCATAATTTATATTAGTGTGTGCGTGGTAAGGTTGAGTGGCGTGTCTCAGTTTAGGCGCCAGTCATCATGTTGAATCTGATGAAATTAAAGGGCTGATCAGAGTGTACTTTAATTGCTGAACTGATTTACGATCTATGAATTTTACACAACACTTTCTAGCTCTGGGTTCTAATTTTACTACAGGAGAATACTGAATATGAAATAAGCTAATGATTTAAAGCATAAGGTTTTTTCAATATGATCCTGGCAAGAGAAATAAATGTTACTATAATATGTTAAAGGGGTATTTTAATCCCTTTACACCCTTTACCTTAACTTTACACCCAAAAGAAAATTCTGTCATCATTCACTCACCCTGATATCATTACAAAGCTGTAATAACTTTCTTATTATATGAAAATGGATTGTCAGTGATGATGCATTGCACACAAGCATTGAATGAAAAGAAACAGTCTCTGACATTCTGTTAAATAACTTCTTTAGTATTTCACTAAAGAAAGTAAAATTAAACTGGTCTGGAATGACATGGAGTAAATGATTTTGATTTTCCATTTTAAAAACTGCATAACACACTTGTCAAAAATGCATTTCCATTCAAAGTGAATGAATTTGCTATTTAAATGAGACTAAATACAAAAAATTGGAATATTTCAAGTCTGTACCCAAGAAGGCAAGTCGTTAAACCTCCTGTCGTTTTCATTTTTGATTTCTCTACTTGATTCGGGTGTTACGCCAGACTCCTGGGGGATCTGGTGAATTCAAGTAATGCAGCATACAGAGATAAGACACCAATGAAAAACATGAAAAATCACTCAAAAGCGGCTCCTCACCTGAGGGACAGAGAGAACAACACTCATCACCCAGGCCACGCTCAGCATTATTTTTGTTCTTCTTCTTAGCCTTATTGATGGCCAGAGGGTTGGAATCATCGACTGCCTGTCCAGGCTTATGACCACAGTCATCGACGGCGCAGGGAGTACGCTCATACAAGCTTCAGAAATACTTAGCAATCTGCAAGCCAGATCCCCGCGCCAACCACTGAACCGTGATGTTCCAAGTCGCATCCACTGGCATCACGATGAAAGTCGCAGCAGGTCGGCGACGGTGAGGTTCATGATTAAAAATTCTTACGTGAGACTTGGCGCTTGTTGTTGGTGCTGGCAGCCCACAGCACGAGGAGGTTGCACACAGCTGACACTGCACAAGAGTGAAGGTAATTATCACCCTCACTTTTTGCCGCCATGGAAAAAGTGGGCAGCTGCCCATGCGCCGCTTCACCTGCGCTATTATTGTTACTGCATTAGGCAGCGGTGTAGTCGCCAGCTACCGTTCAGAGCATCTGCAGTCAACTGGTGAAACATGATGTTCTCAGATGTTGAGAGAGCTGTCATTCATCACTGAAAGTGAAAGGCGTGTATTTTTGCTGCATTCGCTCAGGCTACCTGCTGCACAGTGAGGCTCACAGACAATTCACTCAGCATACGGGGAAGACGACCGATTGTACCTGGGAAAGCTCCTTAACTTGATGGTAGCCTACTAGAGTCAATCTAAAAAAAAAAAAAAAAAAAAAAGCAGATGTCCAATCTTGTCATTAAGATGTAAGAGGCAGTTTCATTCATTTCACACATACAATAAATAAATAAAATGTTTATGGATGAAAACAAATGCATCATCACAGGATGAAGTTTGATATTCATTGATCATGATAAAATTATTGTTTACTATAAAACGACTTTTGAAGAACACTGAGTACACATTTTCCGCAAGGCACTATTTCAGCTTTTCTACTTCAAAACGCTAGGTTACTTGTCCTGTCTTTTAACATGCATTCAAACTTCCAAACAGGGTAATCTACTCATTCAGCAGTCGCCGGTGTATATTTAATGTGGGTTATTCTAATTAACATAATTTTCAATCTTACCCGAGACACTTCTCCCCAAACGACCGCTTAGTGCATTAGAAGAAAGCAAATGACCTTGAAATAAATAGATGTTTGTACATGTCAGCTACTTATGAACCTTAGTCAATTCGCATCATCCACATTATTTCTAAAATCGGTCTTCAAATTCGAATGTAGCTCTTCGATCACTTCTCCAGACAGATGAGTAGTCTGTCATCAACAAGACCACCTGTTCGCAAGGTGACATTCGTATTGGTGATATAACTTATTCAGGTTAAAGGCGTCTATGTTTTACAGAAAAAAATACCATTTGAATGAACGGAAATAAGTTTCAAAAAACATAAAATAGGTAATGTATCTACCACAGCATCCTCAGTTGGTGCCTTTCTATTCCGGTTGGCGAGTGAAGTGTCCGTGTGTGTCTGCTTGCGCTCTGCTTTCCCTACTCTTAATTCCCTCGCGCGTCACTTGACAACACGAGCGCGCGCGCTCGCGCTCTCTCGCGTGGCGGTCTGAAGTGTCATCACGCAGGGCATGGTTGCGTTGTCGTTATAAATGCACGTAACTCGCGTGGTTTAGGAAGATGCATTTTACGCAATTTTATCTAGAGCGTGGACGGCAAGTGGGAATGTGGGGGGAAAAGGTTTCCCAGTGGTTTGAAAGGTTGAAAAAGGATTATTATGAAGAAGAATTTGAATTACCGTTTGATTGCCGTTTCAAACATAATTCGGTAAACACATGAATTAGATTACAAACCGGTTAGAGCATATTCACGCTGCGCCAAACTGATGTTCACAAATCTAACTCTGAGATCACCTGGGAGGTCACCATAGCAACAGCACGCGTTATAGCGAATCGATAAAACTCGAGTGAAGTTACTATCGTTGTTTTAAACGGTGTTTTTCGGTGTGTCTAAAATAGGTTTATTTCAAGCGAATCTAAAGTTCGTGTTAAGATAAGCCCCGGAGAACTATACCTACAGAAAAAACTTTTAAAACGACGTATAGATTCTCCCTGACGGGCCATTTTCTATAATGCCTCCAATCCTGCTAAATGCTAATACACACGTAAATCACAGAACATTGTGTGCTATTTGAAGTGTAATTATTCATGATAGACTTTAAAAAATTAATTTATTAGGCCTATATCATTTTAAAAATGTCTATTTTAGTGAAAGCAGAAGCGCTTGTTTTTAGGTGTCTCTTTAAAATGCAAGTGAGCTGCTTAGCATTTTTACAGAATACACTAGCTAAAAATATACATTTTTGATTTTGATTTTCATGTCTATTGCACTGAATCGTTCCTTTTACCATATTAATTTAGACTTCTGATATGAGGTTTTCTGAGTGCATTACATATCTGCGCGCGCACAGGCGGCTGCCATTGTGCTTAAACTGACAAATAATCAAATTTATGTGAAAAAGCGCACAAGTTAGAAAAACAGTTCACGTCTGTGAAGGTAAAAATGTGAAATTAAGCTTAGCTATTTTTTCACAAGATTTGCAAAGGAATTAATAGGTTGTTCTTTTTCACATTTCCATCTTACTTGCACTTAATGCAGAAAAAGTTAGATTTCAATGATGCATCATCACCTTACGAAAAAAAAATAGTTCAGACTGTTCGTTTCAGATCTTTTCTCACTTTTGCTGAACTCACCCTGTTGTGTGACCTGCTCAAATCTTTTCAGATCTGTCTACCGTTGAGGAAGAATTGCTAGAAAGGTTATTTGTTGGTTCAGGTTGTGAAATATAAGTTATTTATAGCCAGTTTATTTTGCATTCCTCAGGCACACGCGTATATGTAGAGACCGGTTTCAATGACCTTGCTGAAAAAGAGTTTGTTAGCCTCTGAGAACGTATTTTAATTGAAATGGATTTAAAATAAAGCCAAATGGGGGAGTTGGGTGAATAGCGTGTATTCTTAAGCATATAATAAACTGTATTTATATTCATTTTTAAAAAATCGATTTTTATTTTCCTAAACAGATTACATAATTATTGTGTCAGTTATTAAACAAATAAATTCTCTTATCATAATGGACTTAGATTTGAAGCTAATGTTCTTATAATGTGAAAGTAAATTAATTAATTATGTTTTTTTCTTTTGGCCATATGCGACGGTTTGCACAATCATAACTCTTTAATGAATTGTATAACCATACATTAATCATAATTTACTCTCAGAGGTGCATGATGGGCTCTGCATTTGTACTTCACTGTTAGGATGAAGCCCAGCAATCGTCGGTGATTTACACAATGAGAACAGCGTGCTCCTGGTTAAATGTATTTTCTAAGCATTGGCGTGCAGTGAGCATTGATTTCACTGGCTTTGTATTAAGAGAAGGTGTCAGCGCTGCTGCAGTGTTTCGCAGTGACCCAAGGTCTCTCCTACCCACCCAGACCTGCAGACAGGAGGTGCTGTGGCAGAAATCCAAGCTCGAGATTCCAGCTTCCCGAGTGTTGCAGACAGATCCCCAGGCTCAATGAAACTGGCCCCATTTCCTACAGAGAACTGGGCTATCTGGCACATCAACTGCTCCAACAACGAATACAGCTCTCCCTGTCTCCTCTCGGCTAAATCTTGCCATGTATAAACAAACACAGCCCCTCCTTCCCAAACCGCAGGTATAGACATCCCCTGTCACTGGGGAGAGCGGGAGAACATTAAACCCTCTTCCGCCGTTATAATGTACTGCAAGCCTGCAGAGAGCAGTCGCACCCGGCTAAAATTTGAATGACAGACTTTTGAACCCTTCTTTGGTAGAATGTTGAAAGATTACACAATAGAATACCGGTGCTTTTGTAAACTGAAATGTGTATAGCTAGCCTTTATTCCAGTTTCATTGTTCCTGTACAGCGTAACTCTTCCCTCTTGCCCTCATTCAGAGGGCAGAGAAAGTGAAATTTCAGAAAATCTCATAAAAAGTCACCCTTACACTTATTAAAGAGAAGCATAAATTAGAATGAACATATGAACTTCCTTCACGTTTCTACTGGGTATATAGATACCCCTAGAATATAGACACTTATTTGGTCTGTTCAAAGAAACTCAGTAAATCTGTATGTTAATAAAATGTAAAAGAAGAATCAAAACCTTGTAACAGTACATTCATCCATTTTTGTATAGTTTTCATTTTCTCTGAACGTTCACCACCTTCGATTAAATTAGTTTTGGTCTTTAAGTTTGCCTCTTAAATTAAAAGGTTCTTTATCAGAATAATGCCTTGCATCCATGGGTCTTTAGAATCAAATAAGTTCTTTAGATTCTGAAAGGATTCTTCACGTAAAGATAAAATCACTGGAAATCTTTATTTTAGGAACCAAAAATGGTTCTTCTGTTTGCAAAAGCCCCTTTTGGATTTTATTTTTAAAAGTATTTAGATCTATTCATGTTCCAAGATTGCTGGCAGGCGTGTTGGGAGTTGTGTGCATTATGCTGAATAGGAATACTTAGTTCCTTTTCCTGTGTATTGATTTGTTATTTGGAGTAGGTCTTCATGTTTACGAGTCTTAACTAATGAATCAGTGAATCGTTGTTTGGCTGCCGTTCAGATCGTTCACAATCGAAATCAGTCGTTGCGGCAGATCAGTGGACATGACTACGTTAGTGACCCCTGCGATTAGGAGTTACACATCAGCCTTGTCTCATGAGTAATAACACCCATATTTGTGTACCTTACAGCGTGTTTCTGAGAAATGTCCTAGGCAGTTGCTGGAAATGCGGGTTCAATCACGTGATTGACTGTATTGGTATGGCTCACGTGTTACTGTGTGTTTTCATTGGTAAATATCCAGGACTGTGCATTCAAACATAAAGGCTCTTTCTTGTAGAGTATTACAGTTGATAAACGACTACATACTTTTTTTATACTTTCCAGAAGCGGTGCAGTTCAAATTCCAAGCAATTAACCTTTAAAAGCAAACAAGACCAGGGTTACACACACACAGAGAAGAAGAGAAACACTCTGCAGATACAGATTTCATTTCTCATTTATTCAATGGGATTTGAGTCTTTTTGTGGTATATTTCAAGGAAATGATAAAAGTCTGAAAAGGGTTGAAGAGTTCATCCAACTCCATTATTGCCAATGCAAGGTCATTTCTGCTCAATAGCCATGGTTTATCCCCTGCACCGAAAAGGCATTATCTATCTGCATAATAAGCATGCATGAACAAAACAGGAATCTTTCATAGCCTCAAAGTGTATATATTTCTAGAATATAATAGTTTCCATATTGGACTGTGTTGCATTTTAGTGAGTGCAAATTCATGTTAGTTTTCCTTTCCATGTTTAATCGCATAGAAAACCATCAGCAGCAAAAGCTAAAATATATTTTTATGTCTGTGTAATTTTCCACTATTTATATATATAAGTTTTGATAGTTTTTATTTTAATGTCATTTTTAATATTAAGATCTCTGTGGCCCATTTGCTCCTTGAGAGGGCTTTGAAACTTGACAGCTGACAATGTTATTTCCAGAAAAATGAAGTATTTCACATTAATTGAAGTGGCATATCAACTCATTATGCTTCGGGTAGCAGTTAGCACCTCTTCTAGACATTTTGAGAATGCACTTCTTTCTTGCCTCCTTAGCATGCCCTGATGCACATTTTCATAAGCCCTTCTGTCACTGGCACAAAATATCAATATTCATACAAATTCTGAGGTTATACAGGCGTTCATGTATAGACTGAGCATTGACTGAACCTTGTTAGGCTGATAATGCTGCGTTGATAAATGGAAAGCCCCTCAGGCAGGACTAGGTTTAGAAGGACAAAGGGCACTCATTACGCAGCATGAGATTTTTTACAGAGAGTTCGCGTGCGGCAAAATTACATGCTGATTATGAAACAAATAGCTTCACAAGATGGCATCCTGTACCTTAAATTGCAGTTTGTAGAGGAGTTTTTTTAGAGACTGGGAAACAAGGTAGTTAAATTCGGAGCAATTTTTTTCTTTAAGCTGTACTCCGATTGGTTTTACTTAATTACCTCAAGTGTTTGCCTTTCCATTTCTAGGAATGATTTGACTGTTCAAAGGATATCTTACTACAGACTTCAAGACATTTTGGGAAATTCTGCTGTTAGTCATTCATAATTCATTATTTATATAAATCACAAAATATCAAATAATTAATTTGCTGCTTTTATTTAATATATTGTTATCAAGATCTGCCCGTAGTTATTAAAATATACACTTTAGCTGAACGCTAAGTTATGACCAGTGCAGAAGAAATGCTGATCTTATTGGTAACATAAAAATGAAAGCCCGGGAGGTAGAGCAGTGGGAGAAGGTGGAAACAGCTGTGTCAGAAGGCCTAGTTAGATGCATCTTGATGCTGCTTGAAGTAGAGGAGGTGAGCAGACAGGTGTGGATGGTGTGGAGATGCACGGCATCAGGTGCATTAATCCAGTATTGATGCAGTTCATCTACTCAGTGCACCTCTTCTGTTCTAGAAAGCCCTATGAGAGGTTTGACATCATGGCAAGGTAGAATATAATACTGGGACAGTCATTAAAATCATGGCTCAAAACATGCACCTCAGACCAGCAAAATAAACACTATTTTGTTTTGCTAGGGGCAAGATCCTGAGGGTCTAAGTAACGAATAACAATCAGCTTACAAAACAAGTAAAAAAAAAAAAGGCTAAAAGTCATTTTATTCATCTTTGTGCTTTTTTCCCCGGTATTCAATGGATATGTCCAGCGGCTGTATAATATCTCAACGTTATTGTGCTATACTTAAAGTTCATTTTTGGTTTCCTCCAGAACCTTTTTAATAATATTTTCCAATCAAGAATCTTTTGTACCATAGAAGGATCTATGCTGATATTTTTTCTTTACAAACCACAAATTGCCCTTTAAGAATATGCATTGATACCAGCATATCTTTCCTCAATAATTTCTTATAAATGTGACTTTCTACCTTTACATTATAACTCACTGTAGGTTTTTATGTACATTGTGTACATCTAACAACTACTACTAAAATCAGGTGTAAATACAAATATAGTATAGATATTTTCTTATTTTAAGCTTTCCATTTTACTGTATTCATTTTTACAGTGATTTAGATAAGTTTAAAAAATCAATTTACAGCTATCTCTGCAGAAGCCTGAGACTTTACAGCATATCTCACAAGTCAGCTTTTCCAATTTCATACTTTTATCCTCTCACTTATGCGACATACTGCCAAGTGCAGGATTTATATTTAGGGGATGAAACGTTTGCATGTTTAGCACTTTTATCTTGCTGTTGCAGCAGTATTTAATTACAAGTATGTGTCTTATTGTTAGGTTTTTACCCTCTCAATTTAAATCACAATTAACATTTTTGTATAGTTTATGAAACCGACTTTCTTTTGTGTTTTTCAATTATAAAGATATTTCCATGGAAACCTGCAACTTTGTTTTATACAACAAAACCTTTACAAAATGTGACTACACAGAGCGAAGCACCAATACATATCTATCATAGACATTTTCTATGCAGTTCATCAAAGAAGAAGCGAGGGAAAAAAACTTTTTTAATTTTTAAAATTTGATCTTTCCTGGCAGAATAGAGAAATGAGAATGAATGCATCACAAGAAATGAACCTGCACATTTTCTTGCTGAATATTACAAGTGACAGGTACACAGACACAAGAGATGTAAGTACCAAGCCTTGTCAGGAAGGTGCACTGATGATGCAGAAGAGTGCGTCCACCTACACAGACATCTTAGAGAGTGTAATGGAGTTCATGCGTAAAGAGCCATGTATTTTTCATCTTGGCCTGTGTGGTAGTCCAAAGAAAGCAGTCTGAACTGTTAAAATTGCTGCTCATCGAACTAACAAGCAGGAGAAACTAACAGAGACTAAAATGTAGAGCATTACTGCTTTCTGCTCAAGTGTGTGTGTGTCATGTGTGTGTGACTGTGAATGACTCTACAGTAGATTATTTACTACTGACATTTGCAGCATAGGAGTTCACCCAAGCACCCTTGATGAAAAACATTGGCTAGTTGAAAGCAGGCTAACATTTCAAGAGGTTTTCTTCTCTATATGAATATTGGCTGCTTAAATTATTAGAAACAGGAACAAGCGCATTTGTTGCACCACAAATAAATGTTGTTTTCAGCCTTAGCCCATAAAACAAATCATGCAAATATGTGATAATGGTTCAAATGTGGCTACAGTATTTGTGCTGCATGATTTACAGAGTGCCCAGTGTATTGCCTCACCTGCATATATATTTACAGTACTCTGTTCACTAACCGTACAGGAAATTAGATGCTGAATAAAATATTTCAGCTTGCTGGTGCACTTATTTGGTGCTCAATTACTAAATATAAAAATAAATTAGATACTACAGATCAGATTTAATAATAAGCTGCACGTTAAAGTGCTAACCAAGATACATCAATTAGAACATAAAATACAATTTCTTTTTAATAATGAAAAGTCTGTACAATTTCTTTTCACTGTGTAGATAAGTTAATGCTTCTCTGCTGCTAATTTAACATGAAAATAAACCCCCATGGGCTTGTTTCTCTGCCCACAATTTAGATTCCTCATTTATTTAGCTTCCTTCTATTTTCTGATTATATCGCTAAGCAGCATGATGCATTTTACAGATTTTCTCTCCGGATTAGCTTTTTTAAAGTGATGGAGAATGGCAGAAGGACAGTCATGGTAGTGCCATTGATTTCTTACAGTGTACATCTGACTGCGCAATTTTTAAAGGGATTTGGAAGTAATATTTTATTCAGTAAAGATGCATGCCGATAGTCTTTTTACATTTGTTACAAAAGTTTATTTATAATAAGTGCTTTTCACATAGACATTCTATTTTAGAATCCTGTACCACAACAAAGGTGTAGATTAAAACAAGTTTAACAGTGATAATAAAATGATTATTTTTGTTTGTTTTGGTTTTTGGAGCATTTTTTTGGATGGATCAGGTATACAGAAGATACAGGAACATATATATTGAAGGAAAGTCAGAACAATATGAGTTGAAATATGAATATATGGAATGAAACTGGAATATATTTAATGGAAAGTTTGAATATACCAGATAAACTGGAATACATTGGATAAGAACTTTCCAATTACTTTGCTCAAACTGAACATTTTGGCAGCAATAAATCATATCTCAAACAATACAAACTGTTTGGAGTGGACATCCCATGGTATTTCCCAATTTTATAATTTTACAAATTTTTATTTTGATCAGATAATAAATGCAGCCTTGGCTGTTTAAATGTCTCTATAAATATAGAGTCTGGCACAGATTGTACAAGTAATTAAGTGTTTTCCTATTCCTCCTTTAGAATATTTGATTTTGCTAAAATATTTACTAGGGAAAGAGAAAAAAATAAATTAAAACCGGATCAAATAATCAAAAGTGTGGATTGATTAGGCGAGAGACAAACTAGCAGTTTCCATTCCAGCTGATTTGGTGGCCCTTTCCTGCAGGCTGTAAGTTTCTCACTGTCTCACAATGCAGTAGAGATTATTAAAGGCATTATCCTTGCTAGAACAAGAAAGACTTCTCACAGAAGAGTCCCAGCCACAAGAGTCAGATCAAAGCCAGTAAAACTAAGCAGCCCCAGAATATTTTTTCTTACCCTTTACACTTTCTCAGCATTTCCTCCAGGAGACATTCACCAGACAAATTGTCAGACAGAAAATGTATTTCACTGATCCACAGTTCAGTGTCAGTGAGCTTTACTCCAACCGGGTCTAAACTTTTGATTTTAGGCTTTTTGCACAGATGGAAACCCATTACCCACGTTAACAAGTAACCTCATGAAACAGTTGTGGACCAGAATTGCTTCCTAGAGCAGTTTGGATAGCTAAATGTTTATACCCTTTAATGGAGCCACCGCTCAGTAAGTTTGTGTAGCCTGTTATTTTGTGTCTGAACTCCTGGTAGTGTCCACATCTAGAAGGCAGGGATGGCCTGCAGAAGGTGCATCCCGTGATGAGTGTCACCTCCTTTTAATTTCATTCATTAACAGTGTGTTCCAGAGGAGAATAATCTTGTAGCGTCATGTTGTGTTGTTCCCGATAGAATTGCTCCAAGAAACAACTACTTCAGGCCCTACCAGAGCAACGGTTTTTATGTAGTAAAAGCGCAAATTCCACAAATCGTCAAGCGTACACCACCACACATATGTACTTAGCTTTTGCGGTTAATGACCGTCCGACCTACAGGATTATATGAGTAACAGCTCCTACTAATTCCAAGTACACTTTAACAGTCTATCACAATTCCAATTTCATTTATCAATTAGTTTTCTTTAATCATCCTTTGACTATGTTTTGGCCACCATCTAGTGGCAGGAAGATTTTCTGGAGTCAGTGCAAACTTCCCTTGCTAACTCCAGATCTGGGGTTTTCTTAGAACCTTCCAAGCGTTGATTTTATGAAGGGCTCGACTACAGATAAAGTCTTTCATTTATTTCAACATAGCCTTAGGCAGATGTGCGGCAAACCCAGAGAATCGTTTAGGTAAAGAGGCAGTCCATTGCAACGATAGTTTCACGTAGATGATGATCTTGAAGGAACAGGTCTTTGTCTTGTAGGATGACTGAGGGAGTATAACCCACACAGTAGCTCAGCAGATGGAGACATTTAGAGAACTAGGAGAGTCTCTTTAGGCCAGTTTCGTAACACTTTGCGTTCAGATATTTTTTGTAAAGATAACTTTTCAAATAAAGATCAAAGGATTAACAGTGCGGATTAATTTTCCATCCTTCTTTTGAGAATTTTTGTAAGAGGTGCAGATGGCTTTGGCCATGACCTTACATTACAACACTTGATACGTTTAAAATATAAGTTCTAACTAGCTTGATCCTAAGTAGTCTGAGTAGTCTATTAGGTGTATAAATAGTAATCCTTATCTGCAATGTATTTGGGTCCTAGTCCATTTGAAGTGATTTATAAACGAGTAAAGTGCTTTAAAATCAATTCTAAATATCTTTGAAACAAAGAAGCCAAAATGGGCTCTTTAATCTATTTATAAAGTATTTGCTGTAGAAACAATCAAAGAGCGTGTATTAAAGTGTGAAATCAGTGATGCTCCATGATACAAGGCCTCTGTGTCTCCCAAGACACTTCTGCAGTTGTGAGATATGTTATAAAGAATGTCAAATGCCTACTCCTCAGTTCTCAATCCACCATTCTCTGAAATGTATCAAGGTCAGTGATTCTAACTGGTTCTTATATTTCCTGATTTACAGTTGCCTTCTTTGGAGTAAATTTATGTTGTTGAAAAACAGAAAATTGCTTTTTTATACAATACAAAGTATAATTATATAAACACACATACCCCTTCCCTAACAGTCAATGCGTCTACTCACAGGATGCAATATTTCTTTTATATTTCATTTTCAGACAAGATTTTCCTTCAACAGTCCTCTTATTTTCTTTATAAACATCCTCCAGAATAAAAATCATATTCAAATAGAATGCATCCTAATAAATGTTTTTATGCATTAACATTTTTAAACTGACTCACAATGAAGATTTCCAAACTAACTTTTGGCCACTGACTAGTGAGGGCTGCATTTTTAGTTAGAAAGAGAAAGAGAAGGTCAGTGCACCGTGGCCTTAGTGAGTAACACACAAACTTTGACATATTCCGCTATCTGCTCGTATGGTGACGTTTAAATGAATCTAAATCCTTACACTTGCTAAATATGATCTGCCTCACTTCCTCTACTTCTCCTAATCAGAACTGCATCATTTTTGCTCATCAGTGGATTCTCTGCAGAATAGGGAATGACATTAAACATTCAAATAATAAATAATAAAGTAGTCTTTGACTCCATTCCATCAATTAGCACATAAGCCAGAAAGTTTTGTGCCCATAAGAATTCATCATTAATTTTTTTCAACATCATTTCTTAAGGCTAAAATGAGCCCTCTATCATAATGTTTCTTTTCCCAGTATCAAAAGCTTATCTTGTCTGAATCAGGAGAGAAATATGTTTGCAGAAGTAAGAAACAGTCTAAAACCATTCTGGAAATGTCAGAATTGCAGGCTGCAAAAAGATGCTGTGAATAAATGGCCAGGAGTTTAACAAAAGTGTGCACCTAAAGCTAAACTGTCAGTACAGAGCTGGATTCATGACAAAATACTGTGTAGAGTAGCAGACTCACCGAAGATTTGTAATATAGTTTAAAAGTGTTTCTGGAGAATGGAGAGGTTAAAGTGCTCAGACCGCAGTAAAACATATTAAAGTCTTTCTCTTGGGCATAAGAGGTCTTGATGCTAAAATGCCTTGAGCTAGAAGCTTTTCCATTAGATTCAAGAGTAGACCCAAGTTTTAGAGTTTTTAAGCTCGACCTGATGCAGCTGTGTTCTATGGAACATCCAAGGAGGAGGAAGAGAATCACGTAGGAATAAGCGGCACCACTTGGTGGCGAAATGCACATGCACGTAAATATACAATGTATAAATGCGCGGCAGGTTGTATCGTAACAACCAGTTGTCAGAAAACCGGCTTTCTCATCCGGCAAAATCACTGCGGTTTCAGATCAGTACCATAAAGACTCAGACAGCAACAGACCTGGATTGCACCAGGTATTTGCTGGTTTCAGGACAAAGGGCAAAATTGCAGACAATGTGAATTTAAGTCAACATACATCACAAAGTCGATGCAAAGTGGGAGCAAAATAAAGGTTAAGATAAAAATCAGGTGGCATGAGGACCGAGGACAGAGATGGTAAAAATGTGAAGGATAGGTACAGTTAGACAGAAATGGCTTTTCCAGAATTAGTTTCATTAATGAATCCAACACTATAAATGTATTTTTGCATCCCAGTAGCATATTAACAATCCCGTCTTTGCGGTTTTACATTAAATCTTTACTGAAAGCGTGTTTTCATTTTATAGATTCCATAGTTTTAAAGATAGATAATTACAGTGTGTGGAATTGTCCGTAGCATTGTTTCCATGGCAACATTACATCAAACTAAGTAATTATCCTTGTAGTACCAGGCGAGATAAGCATCAATTGATAACTAGTTACATATTTTACAGTGTTTGACAATTGAAATTAGAGTTTTATCTTTAGTAATTCATGCAAGCAAGCCATAGACTAAAAAAACATGGACACATAGTATCCGTGAGGAGCATTTTACTTGAAGGAAGCTCAAAGTAAGTAGACCAGTGCAGTCATGTAGTTCTATTGGGCTCTCAATAGCTCCAAACAACTCAATATGCTATCAATATGTCTACAGATAGGTTTACGTCTGATAGACAGCAGTTTCATTGTATTGCAGCAATTTTCAAGTGATTAATAACACATCATGGCAGATTCTTTTGTGCCAACTCGTAACTATATATGCTTTGTTTACAGCTGCATTTTATTCTAGAGGGTGATTAAGAATAGCATTAATACTCTTTGCACACACTTGTATTTATATTACAATTAAGCTTAGTATTTGAGTTAAAATAAAAATAAATAGTTTTACAATTTCCAGTGCAAAGAGGAAAATTGGAGCGTTAAGCGACCCAGAAAAATAATATTCCTATTTATTTGTTTATATTTCTTTAGGAACGTTTTCAAACAGTCAATTATTTTGCTTTTTCCAAATGCTGAATTTAAAAGTGCAATTATACTGACCATATTAATATAACATTCATGTATAAGTGAATGTTAAAAAGGTACTTTTAAAATTTTATTTAACTTAATAAATATTAAGAAACGTTTTTAAAAACACAAGCACACTATGCATTTAGAAATGTATTCCCTTTTAAATGGTCTTCACTGAGACTCATTCAGCTTCCTACAAGGAGAGAAAGTTTGTAGAATGACTAAACATAAAATATGATAATATATATATATTCGTAAAAATATACCAAGTCCACCTGCCCTCAGGTTGCAAACCCATAATTATGCAGAACTTTAAAGCTTAATATAAATTCTGACAGATTTTTAAAATTACAAACTCTCAAGTTATTTTATACTGCATGAATGAATGACAGCCATGTCAATTGCAGATCTAAAGATAAATAAAAAATAAAAATAAAAAATAATTACATTCAATACAGTAGCAATCAAACGTAGTATTTACAATTTAAAATAGTTGGGTTTTCAAATCAATTCAAAAATCTTCTCCCAAAATTCAAGAGTTGTACGTTTGCTTTGCAACATGTTGTATATAAGTTTCTTTTTCCTGTATAGTAGACTGGTTACACTGTATTTTATCTTTTTCCTATTTATTTTCATTTTTGAATCCATTTTTAATTATTGTAAAAGTTTTAAATTTTCCCTTTATTACTGCCAATTATTCCTTTTTATTTTACCAGTTATTTGGCTACCTTTATGCAAAGCACTTTGAATTGCCATTGTATGTCTGAAATGTGATACTATAAATAGAAGTACCTACTTAACACCTGTATAGCAAAATAAATCAATAAATAAAAGATATGTTTGATGATTGAATGCGATTAGATTTCACCAAGTATGGATAGATACTAAATATCTTCTTTTTGTGTTAAATAAAAAATAACTTCCTCTTTTATAGTGAAATAGAATAATTATTTAATAATAATAATAATAATACAGCTATTGCTGTACTGTTAGAAATAAATGCAAACCAGTGGACAGAAGAGACTTCTTAAAAGCAAAATAAAACAACACCACTGTTCAAAAACGTTTGATTAGTAGTGTATATAGAGATAAAATGTAAAACATTTTTTTTTCTTTATTGCAGATTTCTGCTGGTCACAGTTGTTTGGTGTGGCACTGATTTGCAGAACTAGAAACTCTGATGTGTGTCTCTTGATGACTTGTGCATCTGGGCACGTCCACACTGTCTCTGTCTGATGTCTGATCAGTGACTGCTCTCCTTCAGCGCACAGCCATTCCTGAAACACCTGGCTGCCTCAAACAATAACTCAACAAGTAATAAAAGAATATATTTGCATTTTACACATTTAATTAAGTGCACATAAACTGTTCTTTCACCTGAGATTATTAGAATGATTATGGCAATGTAGTTAAAAAATAAATAAATAAAGGAATGAAAAGGATAGATAGACAGACAGATAGATTGATTGGTTGGTTTTTCAACTGAAAATAGATGTTTGAAATAAAGACTCATCAAAGGGATTATTTATCTAGGGAGAAATGGGTTTTCTAGAGAACATATTACAGAATACAATGCCCTCTTTATGTACATCTACTGAATCTCATGCTCTTCTTAAAATTTCTGAAGCAATCAAATGGCCATAAGCATTTTGGTAGCTCCGGTGTATGGAGATTAGGAAGATGCATTCATACTGTAGTTTAACTGCATGTGATGCACAGATTCTACGTGCACAGACAAGCACATAGCAATAAAAAAACATTTCGATTAATTACAAAGGAAAAAGATTCCCACACCATTTGTTTTCATTATGTTACAAGGAGAGGGATTTACAACCGGCTGAAAGGAAATACAACTATGACAATGAAGAGTCATCATTATATCCAAATTTTTAGAAACAAACAGGCTGATGGAAATGGTGAAATTATGAAATATATAAAATATCGATCTTAGTTGTCTTATTCCTTTTTTGAACATTTGCAATTTAATTCCCAATAAAAATATTTTTGTTCCTGCAGCATTCAGCTGAGTAGCATCTCTTGAAATCTAAGCAGTGACTTTGCTTATGCAGTCCCTGCTTCCATTTGCAATGGATATCAGATTCGATTTTTATTTTTTTATTTTATTTTTGTGGGCATTTCATTTACAAGCCTGCTGTCCACATAATTGGACATCTATCATCAGATCAAATGTGAAGTGAGCTCTGCCTTTTGCCAATCAGAAAAATCCACTAGGCCAAAGAGAGGATGGCAGCAAATAAAAGTAAACCATTTCTAGTGCTTTTATTCCATTTATCAATATATTTGCCAATGTGAGTTAGAGGTGTATATAAAAATGGCCTCCAGTTGTTATGGATTATGCAGGTGATAATGCTCTGTCAGTCCTGGAGGACTGGTGTCTGAGTAAGGTTAGCTTCAGCTTGCCTCCAGCACCTGCACAGAGAGAAGTTTTTAACGTGTTTTATCAGGGTTGGAGTTAAACTCTGCAGGACCCTGGCCCTCCAGGACCGAGTTTGGACAGCCCTGCTAGAGCTACAACAGTTAGTGAGTGTTAAATCAAAATTGTTTTTTTAGGCTGGTTAGTTAGTTAGGGCAGGCTGGTTTAGTTGCTTTAGTTTTTACAAACAGTGTGCAGTCTATAAAGCAAAACCTCAATTAAGTTAGAATGTTATACTGTTCAAGTTTGTGACCTTCTGAAGAAACTTCAATTGAGGAAAGACCAATATTTTTGTGTCATTTTATTTTAATTTTATATTTAGTATATTGTTTTTTTAAGTACAACTGTTTTGACCTGATGTCCATTGAAATAGGTCATTGAAATAAAAAACTTGGCTAAATTAAAGAATGTGAAATTTTATTATTAGTATTATTTGGTAGATATGTTGGAACTATAATTCAGCTCCGAAGAGGAGAGTACTTTTTCGGTAGCCAGTAATTCAGCATTTTTGGTCAGTTTATAGAGATAATTCTGTACATCATCTGACAGCTGCTACTCAAGACCCAAGGTTGTTAATTTGCAGCAACAAAGTGGCGCTGTATCAGAAATCGTTCTCCTATGTACAGGACCTGCCTGCCATTTATCATATGCTGCTGAATAGTCATTTGTAAGCTGTAGAAAGTACCATTTCAAAATGATTACTTGTGAATTTCCAGCTTTTACAAGGCTGCATTTCTCACACCAGTTTGTACAGATATTTACCTGTTAAAATAATTTTGTAGCTGTGCAAAACAATTCCCACAAAGAGCTTATACTTTCATAATATGAGACAGACTACTGGGTATAGGTCTAATTGTAGTGTATTATTATATATGTAATATAAGTAATGTGAAATCTATTCCCTATTTTTGATCAGTTGTGACTTTCTAAGTAGAAGTCTTACTGACTCAAACCAAGAACATATGAGTATATGACGCACACACAAGTGTGAAGATAAACAATACAATAACCTGCTTGTGCCAGCACTAAACTAATTTTATTCACACAGTTAAACAATCACAATTCAGTTATTTCTATTAATGAAGATAATTGATGTGTTTCACTGAAGTAGCCTTAGTTATTTCCTTAAATCCATGAACCTGTAGCTATTAATAAATCTGATTAGAATCTAATTATTCTTATTACTCTTCTAGCCCCAACAGCAACAGCCTCAGCTGTTTTCATCATTCAACTTGCTGTCAAGACTCCACACTGTACTGTATGTTGATATCACACAATCTCTCTCATCTTTACACACACACAGGTGGCATGGAGAGATCAGTTTGTAGCACTGCTGAGGTGGTATAGGCTTCGTCTCTCACCACGAGTATCTTTCATCTCATCTACATTTTTGGTCTTTTGATTCAATTACCTGACAATACCTAACCGTTCTCCTGTAGGTTCCGTCTGGTAGGATTCTTTAATGATCAAGCACACTGTATGCAGTCATTTAACCAACTTTTGGTGCTTTGGCAGTGTAGGCAGATGCGATCCTGCTGGAAAATGCAAATTAGCATCTTCAAAAGCCTGGTCAAGCGAAGAGGCATGAAGTGCTCAAAATTTCTTAGTAAACAAATTACAGTGGCAATGGATACACAGTAGTTGACATTTCACCCCCAAAACACCTAAAGATGTAGAAACTTCCCTTGAGAAACTGGGCTCATAGAGCCTTTCTTGGTTTCTCAATGAAATCCTGAAAAAGGGTTACGGACCACTTTCAGACAGCAGTCAGTTCTTCTTCTCATAGCCCAGGTAAGTGCCTCTGTGGTATCTGGTGGCTGTATCTTCTGGACAGCTGTGAGATCAGCAATAGATCACCCCACGATTGTGTAGCCTAATAGACCAGAGCTACAGAGACCCGAGCTGATTCCCGCTCTGTCCCGTTGAGCTGTAGACATGTGATCTATCCAGTAGTTAACACAGGTGTTATGCATCTATCTAACAGAAGAGGGAAAAAGCAGATCGACAAAGACATTAAGTCCCAGTTAGAGAATACTGTTATTTGAATACTCAAGATCATATGTTGTGTTCACCACCATGTTCTACTTCATTCTGTTCATGTTCTTGGACCAGGAACTGTGCATTTCTATGGCAACACTATCAATGCCTAAATGAATCTGCAGCAGTGGGTACAGGTAGTCACGTGCTGCAAGTAAGTGGTACAGACCACAGATGTCAATTATAAGTTTAAAAAGATTTTAATTATAGCAACAGCTTGTCGCAGTGGGTGCACCTTCAGTACCTGGGTTACTGTAAAGAGCTGGTCTTTGGCGTATCGCCATGGCTGCTTGGCTGACAGCTGAAGTGTGTAGTGCTATCAATAAAGTGGTCATCCTCAGACAGATCTCAGTTAACCCACGCTGACATACACAGCTGCTCTGGAGTTGATATAAGTGATTTCGATGTACCACTATAGTAGTTTTCTAAGAAATGTGTCTGTGCCCAGCTTATGTTCCTGTGGCCAGGATGCCTTTTAAGACTGACAGACATATTTTTAATGCTCTGGAGAATATCTCCAGCTGTGCCAATAGTCTGCCTCGAGACTTTGCTGATGGGATTCAGATCTTAAGCTCCTTGCAGCACCAAGTAGAAAAATATTCTATTGCCACAGTGAGTGGAGAAAATCATGACAGGAAGGTAATTTGTGTGAGTGGGTAGGAGGTGAACCTCCTCATGGATGATGACTATGTGTTGAGGCAGATGTTATCATAGAAGTGTAGTCTGGAGTCCTACAGCGTGTCTCTGGTAGTAAAGGAATGAAAGGTCATACAGTAACTGCCGAAGAATTATGGAAGGATTGATGTATCCTTACAGACTATGTAGTGATATGGCTCTGATGGATCCCCCCCTTTAGCTAATATGTGCTGTTCTGCTTGTTATATGTATTCTTCTGAGAACATATCATTTATTTTTCCACAAACATACAGACAATTTCACCTTCACCTTTCACTGTATTGTTGTATGTTTCATCCTAAATGCTCAACATCTGCAGAAGAGCATCTAAGGTTGTACATGCAGTCACTTACATATACCAACAAATAAGGATGTTGCAAACTAGATGGATGCAGTTTACTAGATTTTTCCATACTCTCCACATTGAAAATTGTGACGGTCTATATTAGCTTCTGCAGTACTTTGCAGTCGCATGTGAGTAACGATAGTGCATCTGAGTACAAGAGGTCCAGAGCTGAGGCCTGTTTCATAAATTAAAGTTTTCAAATAAGCCAGGTTGCACTTTTTAGTTAGTCAGATTTATTGTCAGTTGATTTGGATCATTTGACCATCTCAATCAAAGCATCATTAAAAAAATATAATAGTAAACAAACCTTTAGCAACAATTGTATTTCAAAGTAATTCATCAACAGTTACATCAGTGTTGAGTGTATAAATTTGTGTCAAAAAATTACATGAATTTAATTACAAAATAAATATATGTATTATATTTTTACCAGGAAAAAAATGTGTAAGAAAAAAAAAAAAAGATTACAAAGAGGGACTCATCAGATCACCAATGTTTGAAGACCAAGATATGAGACTTGTGCTCTTTTTATTTCATGTTTGGGTTTAAGTATATGTTTTATTTATTTATTGTTTTTAATAAGATGGGCAGTTTTTCACAAAGCGATGTCGATGCCAGTGTTTTCCTGTCATAGCTAATTAAGATTTGATTTCAAAACAATATGATAGCTATTAAGCAATTTCTCGTTTGACTTTAATCCTGTTTAACCTCAACAATCTCAAGAAAAAGAAAGTTAAGTCTGATTTTATGGCAGCTGTGTTTCAAAATTAAGCTTACGTGAATTACTAACTTATATAAAACTCAATTTTAACTTGTAATCTGTAACCCTGTACATTTCCAAAGTAACCTTCCCAGCACTGAATTGCCAAGATCTTATTTATGCAAACACAATTAAAACATAGGTCAATAAATTCTTAGTAGTCCCATCCCTACTCAGAATAAAATGATAACTGCAGTACAGTTATTTGATACTTACATCAGTTCATATGAGTGTGTATCAATCAAATGACAGAGACTTGATTCTCCATTGGCACCAGCCGGTTGATTCAGATGCCAGACAATGCTTGGATGGCACCTCTGCTTCCTGCTGTGTTCACTTCACAAGGCTTCAGAGGCTGCATATAGGAGTTTAGTAAGTCACACTCAGCTCTCTGCGCTCTTGAGAAGCAATAACATACAAGCTCTATTAGTGGCACACAGACCTGATCATCAGATTAAATCTCTCTTTGGCTGCAATGCAGCTCATATTTTCCATGGAATTTTTTTCTTTCCATTCTTTTCTGTACATTCCTTATATCCACGGAGAGCTAATGGTACTGAAGCAAGCACTGAGCGGCGGATTCTTCACTTCTGGCCCAAGCAACTTAATCCATCAAAAACTGTTTCCAGAAATAAAAATTTACTGAAAATGCATACTCATCAAGATAAGTTTGTTTATTCATATTTAGAAAATTAGCATTACATCAGTTGCTCACCCATCCGCCTCTGTAGTAGATAGGTGCCCGTCAGAATGAGATCCGAAAAACATCACAGTAGACTGAAAGTATTTACTATAGTAGATATTTTTCATCTCTAATTGTGCATGATCCCATACTTTAGAATAAGATACAGTTTATTTGTATTTTTCTTAAATATCTTGCTGTTAGAACACAGTTCTGGTCACAGCTCATGGTTGAGAAAACATGAATAGAGAGTTCAGTAGCTTAATTAGAGTGGCAAATTGGGGTAGGCACATCTGCACTAATGGATTTGGAACACCACTTAGATTACAGGGTAAAGATTTCTGCTTTCGATAGTGTGTTAATGTGCCTACTGTTAGACACCTTTTAGAAGAGAGATAATCACAGAGGGCCTGATTTCATATATACTTTTGTAAATACGTTTTAAAGGTTTTTTTTTATGTACTTTACTAAACTGAGACACGTCAGTCGATAAAGATAAAACAAAGTTACTATTTATTTTATTATGTGCACTTCATATCAACATACAAATGGTCAGTAATTTGATACACATTCCATTTCCATAGCGGGAGGAATAGCGTAGGGCCTGCTTATGGAATGGGCAGATCGATCTTGATGCATTTGATTCCTATCATAAATATATACATGTATTTAAATACATCTGATAAATACAGTAAAGTTTTCTATTACAATATACATGTATGTATATTTGAATGTTATTCAGATGTATATATTTATTCCTGTGATGAAAAGCTGAGTTAGCTTGGTCTGTTACTTAGTCAATCAATTGTGCATCCAGCATTGGAATAAAAGTATTAAAAGCAGTGTGTAATAATGTACATAGTCAATTTTGATTTCATGCTACATTAGTACAACTGATCTAGCAAAAAGTGACAAGAGATGCAGAACACAGCAGTTTCTGGATCTCTTTGAAATGATCGTCCTATCTAATTCCTGTCTATTTATCTGTTTTCATCCCTGCAGTACTTGGCAGTATTTTATTTTCTTCCTTTGATCTGCACATTTCCTTTTAGTTTGTTATTTTACATTATCTTTATTGGTTTGAGTCACTCTACTTAAGTAGAAGCTCCTCAGTGAGTGTTGCAGTTCCTCAACAGCTCGGAGAGATCCCATTTTCTTCCATTATTTTTGTTGCTCATTATTTGAGTGTATTTGACTTACTTCATCAGTGTTAGGATTATATCAGATTCACATACACATCTTTTCTTATCAGCAAAAAATCTGAATGACTTTTGTCACCATCACGCTGCTCAGTGTGGCTGAAGTGCCTTCAAGCACTGCAAACACATTTTTTAGATGCTGCTATTAACAAAGACATCATGGAGAGACTCACAGAGTCTATTATCAGGCGTAAAGCAGTCCTGTTCACCTCTGTATCGATATGTGCTCGTTTGGAGCGCAAATCACGATGATTTAGTTAGCGATGCAGCCCGACATTTCCCTGGATCCATCCCCATTTAGGTAATAGACATAAATTCACTGCAGGCAATCTAGCCGAGTCTAAACTAATAAAATTATCTCAAAGGAGTTATAGAAAGCTTTTAATTCAGCCTGCCTAATACACTTGGAGCTATCAAACAATGATGTCCAGTCCTGAATTTCTGCATCGCTGTACATGATGTACCATATTAAAACTAGGTTTGTGTGTAGCTGTATTCATCTTGAGAAAATTTGAATGTTATTGAGCTAGCGTAAAATAGTTTTTGATTACGTCCTTAGCAAATATTAGGGTTTACATAGCACTCTTAAATAATAAGGAACCTCAGTATAGTTTAGCAAGGAAAAGAAAGCAGAGCGAATATCATTACTTGACAAAACATAAACATTCCAGGCAGCTGCCAGGGCATTTTCATTTAAGCAGCCTACTAAAATAACTAATATTACGATGTCTACTAAATAAAATATTCAAAACATTTGGGCAAATAGACAAAAAAAGAACAAAACACAATGAGTACTTCCAACTATTGAAAAGAGAAAATATCAGAATAATACTGTAATTTATGTAAGAAAGCTGATGATACACTGGGCAGCATTTCTGAAACCAATGTTGCCAGGCAACTGACAACAGGGCCTCAGGGCCAGTCTAAATGATCTAGATAGTAATCTATTACCATGAAAAGTGCCAAACATCATTGTTCAAAAAAAAACAAAACAAAAAAACACATCCCTTAACACTGCTGCCCAGATACACAACATAGCATTTCACGTACACACGTCTCCTCTTTTTGCTGAACAGGAAAAGTAAGATAAGCCAAAACAGAAAACTCTCATATTTTCAATGTTGGAAGTAGCTAGAGTGGAAATTGTATCTACTGGCAGTGATTATGGCAAAGAGTAACTTGGAGGCGCACAAGCGCTAACATCTAGTGGTCGTAGATGTTCTTTTGCCTCCTAGAGCAATGACAGCGTGCAACGAGTGAAGACCACCGCTGAGGAAGCAGCTAATGGTAACCTGGTAGCTTAGACCAACATGTAACAAGCTGCATGCGTATTTTACGTGAAATGTCGCCTCAGTGTCTCCTTAAGAGCATTTTTCAACCATATTGCTGACAGCTGCTATCAAACTAGACCACTGTGTACCATACTAAAAACAAACAGACAAAAACAAGCTACATTTAATGTGGTTTGCTTATCAGGCAATAAATTTATTGTATTTTCCTGCTGTAGTCTAGCTGGAGACAACTTAGTCTGTTTAAAGGGAGTCTAGAGATGGTTTAACATACTTTTATAGTCATTTTTTTTTCTTCCAGGATGCTGGTAGCTCTAAATCAGGCATCCCAAATTATAGTAAACAGAAAAAATGGTTTCAGGTAAGAGAGAATGTTTGCACGTCTCTTAGACATACTTAGCCTGTTGCAGATTACAGCAAATTACAGCAAACACAGTTTTTGGAGATTATCTTGCCATGTTATACTTAATTTAGGGATGGATTTTTAAATAGCCAGTAGGGTTGCCAATGTGCGTTCAGTTCATTTCAAGACTACTTTTATTTGTTGATGCAGTCCAGAATACTTAGGCTACTCTTTTACTGATTACTAGACTTACGCATTACTTAAGAATGCAGCAGTGCTCATAATCTAATAATTCTGTCACGAGATATTTGTCTAAATGTAGGATTAGACCAATGGGGTTTCTCTCCACGTAAGTATTCAGCGGCTGATTGAAGACTACTGGAATGGCGTCTGAGGAAAAGAGGACACGTTGATGTTTTGAAGGAATGAGTAGTGGCACACAAGGTGCTCCAGTTGCTGTCCTCCTGCACAGAAGCTCAGGTTTTCATTTTTAGAGTTATTACCTAGCGCTGCTTTTGTATGAATACATTTGTTCATTTTGAGGTCAGTGCTGTTTTAATCCAGTGCGTCTATGTCCCTGTCCCAGTCTTACAGTGGTTTTACTAATCTCTATTACTTAAAGTATGACTTAAAAATTGGTAGAGAAGTTAAAAAGGCCTTTGTTATTCAATTTAGTTTTTGTTTGCAGATACTCCTTCAGATCCATCAATCGCCGATCCTGTGAGTTCAGCTCTGGAATCCATTGGGAAGACCTTACGCATCCATCACGAAGCAGTCTCATCAGTATAACCTCTGTGCAGAGATGTAGGAAGGAGTGTAAATCTGACTGCTTGGCACCAGCTGTATGGAGCATTCAGCCTACCCTCCATGTGCTGGAGCCTCAGCGTAAATTGACATTTTCTGTGCTGTTATCCCAGCATCATCATAATATAAAGTAGATTAATTTGTGACCTTTTTGCCAGTTAAAAAATTTGAAACTATTGTTAAAGTCTTGAAGATATGTCTTGCTCAGGCATTTTTTTATATAGGATTATATTACTTTAAACTCCTCGTTTTTGTTTAACCATATGACTAGTTTACTTGGAAGTTCATGTTATAAATCTTAGTGGAAACATAAACAAAATCTATAAATTCTGGATACTTCACTTAATTACATAAAGTAGTAAATATTACATTAAAAGTTTGTCTGAATATAAGTTATACTGAATTTATTAATTAGAGTTTATATGCTGAGTTTGAATATGAATATAGTTTTTACATAAATTACATATCGTGTAATAATGATGATTACAATAACATTGTATAGACTATATAAGTAAATTAGATTAAGATTAGATATTAATGAATGTTTGGACAAATAGTAATCAAATTAGTTCAAATTGATGTGAAGGATGGAGACCACAGTTTTAGTTTCTAGTTTATGTCAATCAGTCTGCAGAATATGAAGCAGAACAAAAAAAAAAAAAAAAGAAGTAGCCTGATATCTTATTTTCACATTTGCAGTAAAGTCTGCTTCGAGTGAGACTCACCAAAGAAGTAATCTGGTGAGGCGTTAATGGCTATTGTTTTGGTCTTCAGAGCGTAGATGTGATGCTCAAGTAGAAGTCTGTCTAGACACAGTATGACTCATGCATTACTTCTGAAACGCGACCGCCAGTGGATACTGTGCTTCCAGGTCATTATCAAACCTAAATCGCCAATCGCTGCATGTCTTTAATTGAGATCTTAATTGATAATAATAAATAATAGATAACCGTAAAGATCATTCATTTAAATAAAAAATACTAATTAAAGGAAGTACTATTTAGTTGCTTTTCTTGTCTCAAAATTCCTCAGATTCTAAACACCCCATCCTCAGCCAAATTTTTTTTGTCCTCCTGTGTACTTTGTGCAAATATATTTATAACCTGTGAATACAAGCGAGAAATGTAGGTGCAGCCAGGGTTATATCCGACATTTACAAAACTGGGCTTTCCATCCAGTGGCATGAGTTGGATGAATAATTTCTGACAACAATGTTTAAATGTTTGAGTCCTTCAGGGGCCCGCACTTAGGTATTGCATAAGACTAATCCATGAGACAGCAATTGCGTTACTAGTACTCTGACTCTCCTTTTGTAATGGAGCTAATGACATTTGCAGTCTGATTTGATAATTGATAGAAAAATGGATTTAATATAAAAATGTTTGTAGCATGTATGTATGTATACAGTACACACACAAATAAATTATAAAAAGCAATCTTTTATTTTGTTAGCCCTCAAATCTAAGATTTACATTGTAAAATGTAAAAATAAATAAATAAAACTGATTAAAATAAAGTGTACTTAAGGTAAATTATCTTTCTTAAAATGTTGTACAAAATGAACTTCTGAATGGTAGTGCGCCTGTAATGTATGCAATATTTCATCCACATGGTAGATCTTTCTATAAGAACATTAACAAGACTGTTCATCAGGCAATAAAACATTTCCATATCAGTTCAGCAGTGATTTCGAAAGTAACGATCAGCCTCATGAATTCTAGAGGTTAATGACTTACCATAGGCTAGGGAAAACATTTTTAGAGGAAACTGCTCATGGGTTTGTTCAAATAAATCAGCATACTTGCATTAATAAACGTGTTCATATATTTGACAATCTAACAAGTGCAGAAACATTAACACTCCGCATCTGTGCCAGAAAACTTTACTCGTAGTTGGCAGCCAACTCATTGTATAGAGACTGGACCACCTGGAGAAGGTTCCAGCCTTGCAGTATCCACCTGAAGAGGTAATATGCTTCAAATATCAAGCATGTTTCTCAGTACTGCTCTAGCAAGATGTTACTTTGTAGGTACACATTTAGCTAATATGCATATATAAGTCACAGTAAAATGACTGCATTTTCCAGCAAAATTATGTTTCTGCTTCTTCACAACATTATGACATCAAGGCTGAGTGTCATAAAGCTGAAACACCAAGATGAGTATTTCCTATTGATAAGACCAGACCCTCTAATGTTATATTGGACAGAAATTATCTACTAGGTACCAGCAGAGTAAGAATACCTTAAGTGACATATGTTATGGCTTTTTTAGCAGCAAGGCTTGTCGCAGCACCAGCTGAGGCAGAAAGAGCTGACAAGGGCTCCTAAAGTCTGAGTGGAGAACCTGAGAGTGGAAACTTAGTGCTTCCTGCATCTTTAGCTGGGACAAGGTAATTTCACCAAGTAATTTATGATATTCTTACACGTTTAATGTAGTCTAGTTAATGTAAATTCAGTGTGCTTCCAGAAAAATACATAGGCTTGATACATCAAGGCTGGACACTAGATGTCACTGAGACTGTTGTGAGAGATGGAAGTCCTGGAATGATAGATCCGTAACAACATAATACAGCAACCAGGTTTGGCTTCCCTTTCGAACGCCTGCCTGGTATTTTTGTTTATTTGCCTGAAGACGTTGGTTGGTTTTCAGGGTTGGAGCTAAGCTACACTGCCGGAGGACAGGGCCCTCCAGGAGGCAGGACTGGACATCCTGAGTTGGGCGCGTCATTTGCAGTTAATATCTACTAAATGTAAACATTGAGTATTATAGATGCTTTAAAGTCCCATTAGAGCCGTGGATAAAAGGTTAATGGGGAGCAGGATTGAATAGTGTTTATCTAGTTTGAGGACTCTTTGCCTGGAAGAACTACTTAGTAGCCTTGTTCCCTCTTTTCTTATCTGTTTATTATAATAATTCATCTTTAAATTATCACTGTGTCTGCAACAGGATGTGTCTGGAGGCACATATTTGCAGTCATAGCTATAAAATTGCATCATCTATTAACAGGATGTTTTAAAGAGGAGTGTTTCTTACATCATTAGCCCCAGTATCTGAATTCATAGAGACGTTCAGAACATCATTTTGGGACTGGAACTATTCCTCTTTGAACTTTCACTTTGGCTTAGATTAATCCACGATTCTGCTCTCAGTACTCAGTGTCTAAAAAAAAGAGCATAGTTTAATAGACAAACACAAACATCAATAATGATTCAGCTGCTGAATGGATTATCTTAACTATAGAAGCCAATTTCAACACTGAGAAAAATGCTTTTAGTTATAAATCTAAATAGATTTAACATAGAAACTTATCCATTAAATTATTGTATTAATGAACCCTCTATACAGTCAATGGAAATGGAATGAGGTTGATTTAAAAAAAAAAATCAATAAATCAACACAGCTCAAGTCCATGGACACGCATTTTGTAAAGTGACAAGCTGCATTTATAGAAACAAATACATTATTAACGTGGTTTATCTTTGCTCCATTCTTATGAGTCCACCGTCTTTAATACTCTTCTAATAAGTATGAAACCGAGTTGTCCTTACCATCAATTCCACAGACCAGGTGGATTCAAGTTAAAACATCTTAAGCCAGTGCATTTATTACTAACAAACAGCTTG
>NC_056703.1:1919407-1925226 GCF_018831695.1 Puntigrus tetrazona | reverse complement strand
GCCAGGAAACCAACCAAATTTGGAGTGTTAATGTCACAGTCTTCATTCTCTCATGCTCTCCACAGTCTTGTTCCTGATGCATCAAGAATGAAAAATCACAAAAATAAAAACAAAAAACAAACACGTTGTGGTCTCCTGGTATTGAACGCATAATGAAAACAACTGAAGTAGCCCATGTCCCGGTCTGCATTCGTGATGGTGTTGCACACAAACTGAGGATTTTTCACATGTGCAGAGAAACAAAATCAAAAATAGTCTGGAAAGAATGAAGGAGGGGAAAGATTGGGGGGGGTTGGGGTAGGGTGTAGTCCTAAGCCGCCAATATATAGTCCAAGCCTGGACTACAACTCCCAATAGTGCTTCTTGAGAAAGCCAATAAGCTGCAGAGCACAGATAAAGCGACTGAACAGCAGGGTGCTATGAGGTCATGACGGTCATCTACGAGACTGCAGAGCAATGACTGAGGGGTCGGTGAAGATGTCAGCTGCGCCGTCCGGAGGGGCTCTTCTAGTGACTGACCAGGCCCTGCAGCATCATCATGAGGCGCCGAGCACGCTTGCTCAGAGGGCTGTGGGCATCCTGCTGCAGGAAGTGTAAGAGCTTCTGTCGTACCTGGGACAGCACTGCAGACATGTGGTCTCTGGTGACCGGATCTCCGTGGTCCAGGTTCATTACAGCATCTTCAAGATAGCTATAGAAACAAGGAGATACAAGGGGGTCAATGTAAACCACAAGTCCAAAATAATTGCAGATATTTTTCCACGGACCTTAAAAGCGTGAAAGTTAAATTTTTTTCCTTTTCTACGGCTTTTTATTTCACTTGCCTCTAAGCCTTCGTGAGCAAAATGGGCAGATTTCAAACAGCTTACTTCTGAACGAGTAGCTTTTTAAATGAATGTGAAGTCAAATTGTTTCTCCAGGCATTTAGAGTTTCACGGACTACAACTGTAAAATACCTGCTAACATAATTTCAAGCATCAAGCAATCATATGCGTCATGAAGGAGCAAATGTTTTCTCTTGCATCAGACTTTGATTCAACTGGAGGCACCATTTACATCATTTATTTTATCAAAGTGTTCTGGCAGAAAGGCTAAGTTCCTTTAATCTCTCCTGTTACGATCACCAGTTTGCTTTGAAGCCAATTCTCATTAATATTAGAAGCACTTTGCACTGGGCCAGACCTCTAACAATGTATTAATATTAAACTCAAAAAGTGCAAGAGGTCTGAGCTTTTCAAAGTTGAAATTTCAGCAGCCATTACTTCAGTCTTCAGTGTAATGATCATTCTAATAAAGTATTTTTAAAAAGACATGGATTTGATTTATTATTTTTAATTTTTAGAGCATCTACGATGCATTTTTTGAGTATATTCGGATAAAAGGTCAAGAGTGCTTATTTAAAATAGAAAATTTTCATAACGCTTTAAATGTCTTAATTCCTTGATGAATGAATGAATGAATACATAAATAAAAACATGAATGGGAGTCTATGTGGCCAGCGCTAGTCATTCATTCTAGTCCTCAAAAACAAATCTGCTGTTTTTTGACAGCTGTGTTAACAGAACATGTTTGTTATTTCTTTAAGCTATTCCAGGCTAAAGCTTTTTTTGGTCTTCTCTCCAGGCTGCTTGGGTTTTTTTATAAAGTCCATCTAGGATTATTGAAACGCCACCTGCCTGGAAAACTATCTGGGAAATCTCTCCATCTGCCCCTTACATTAATAGACACTGGAGTATGATACCACCGGAGACTTGAGCTGTATGTTGCACAGGGGTCATCTTAATTACCTCACAAGCGATCATTAAGTTAAAGCTTCCGATTAAGTGGGGGAAAAAAAGAAAAAGGAGGAAATGTAATACAATGACCTTAATATCCCCAGGACTTTACGGTGTAGTCCTGTCCAGATGGCTAAGCTTTCATGCCTCATAGCAATTTGCTCTATTTTCACATGTGTAGGCCCTGTTCCAATACATTTAAGCCCACAGTGCTGTTATCTTAACTATAATCTACTGGCCCGGAGAGATGTTACATTCCCGGTACACTGAAATCACTGTTCACATCTTGTATTCTGCTAACTCTTATTTGCGAAGATAAAAGCTGATGTTTAACTCCGCTGCGTGATGCATAGAGATGGGTTTAATGACAGAATATATTGTGTCACACCAGAAAAAAGCAACTTTTAGCACAAAAAAAAAAAAAACCCCAGGTCAGGAACGCATCCAAAAAGATTTCAAAGCCATAATCTATTCTAATATTAGTTTAACACAGTATTATTGTTTGTTTTTTATTTTTAAACCAAGTGTTACATAATGTGATGCAGCTGTTGCACTGATGCCAGGCTTGCTTTTCAGAGTCACGTGCCATGAGCACATCACTACACAGCGTTCAGGTAAACAAACAAAAAAAGTGCCCAGAGACTCCGGCTCGTTCCACTTCGGTGCACTCTCCTAGCTGTTCCTGAATGCATAAATGTATGTACTTATGTACTGTACTCCCCAAAGCCGGATTAGGGTGTAGTGTGTGAATATTAATTGGGCCATGATAGCATTGTTTGGTAATCTAATCAAGTTAATGGATATTCATAAATCAGGCCTGGACTAGCACATGCAACATGCTGCTTTTAGCCAATACGTTTGTCTACTGGGCAAACACCACAACGTTATTAGTTTTTTCTAAGCAATACTGTTACTAAAAAAAAAAAAAACAATTCTTGTGCATTTTAAAATTAATTCCTTTCTGTGACAACAAGCTGGATTTTCAGCAGCCATAATTCCAATATTAAGGATCCTTAAACATTTTGTAATAAAAATGTGGTATATATTCTATGCAGTTGTGTACTTGCTACAAATCTCTAGGATTTGTAAATTCCAGATTTAAATAATGACCCGTTCCTGGTCATTGTCATCCATCAATGACAATATCCACGCTTTCCTTGGTTTCCGTCTATGAATACTACGCATTTCAGTAATCATGGATCATGGTCACACTTTGCAAATTATGGAAAATCCCAAAACTAGACGTAAACCAACTGAGACGAGAAGGTATTGGAACAATCACGGAAATGAAAAAAGTGGAATAAAAAAACCTCAGACTAAAGAGACTCCGCCATCACAGTTGTATTAATAGATATTCGCTCACCTATCTATTATTTATTGTGCAAGTAACAGTCAAGTGCAAGTGATTAAATACATATAAATGAGCTTTTGCTTCCGTGAGCATGTTTTGTTCCAGAGCATCTCCCAATGTTCCATGCTCTGTCACCGAGTCATCGTGCTTCGCCTCTGTTTTTTTTATATATAAACCAAATTAACATTAAAGGCACAATGTTTAAGTAAAACCGTAACAAACAAACAAAAAAAAAAACACTCAATATACACATCAGATATTGTAAATGTTGAATTTATAATAACGGTTCCTAACCAATGCTAAAAACTATTTTGCTGCTTAATATGTTTGTGTACATTTTAAAGGACCCAGGATTTCTTTCAGAAAATTCAATGAACAGCATTTTTTTAAAAAAATGAAAACCTTATACCAACACTTCTGAACATGAGGTACTAAAAATAGATCAATATTGAAGCATGAGTCTTCCCACTTAAAATAACATCCTTATGTCCGTGCAGAACGAGGACAGACTTACAGATGGTAATGTCTATGCACATATGGGCCGTATGAAACACTAGTATTTTAGAGTGTAATTCGGAGATAGGACTGGCAGACAGAGCAGTTTATAGCAGTAAAGGGACTTGGCAGCACATAGGCAGAGCATTACTCTGTGATTCACGGGAGCTGGTCCCTTTCCCCAGCAGAGAACTCTAATGCAGCCCAGACTGTAGAGCACTTTAATAACTGCAGCCCAATGCAGCAGTGCCACAGAAGCGGATGTCCCCTTCAACACAAGGTCATCCACAGAGGAATTAAAGCGGAGAAAGAGCTGATGCCTTGTGTCTTAAAGCATTAATACCCTGTGATATGAATCTGTATTTCGCCCTTGATCTCATACAACATACAGAGGACTATAAATAAATGCTTAAGTGTTTAATCATTAAAAGCACAGTGCTGTGCATGATCTTGCATGCTCATTCAAACTTTGAGGAGAGCTGAAGGAATAACTTTCACATAAAAGGACATATGGGGAGGGGGATAGAACAAGACTGAGGTAGTCGAAGGGAACAAACCTGATCTTGAGTTCTGTGCGTGTGCTCAGGTTGGTGGAGAGCTGCTGGATGAGAGACAGAAGGACGGCCTGATGGAGTGGACAGGGCTGCTGGCCGAACACTTGCTGGGAGTCAATGGTCTCACACACGTAGAGCACCAGATTCAAGTCTGCTGCAGATAAAGCCTGCAAGAAAAACCACAGCGAGCCTTCTGTGAGGAAAAACCTGGAGAGGACATACTAATACACTACAATACAGTGTTATTGTGAAAGATGATCATGTATAGAGAGAGATGATGGCAAAAGGACACATCTCATGTCAAATACCCTGTGGGAATAAGAAATAAACGATTGCCTACAATAACTAAATTTACAATTGTCTGAAGTAATAAATTAACAAGTTATGAATACATATGAAAAATTTACTTAACATAATTAACAGTGTTTGGCTAATGCTTTGGCTAATAGTGATTTTCATTGCTTAACTTAAACTCTCCTCAATGGAGACGACCTTCCAAAGTATTTGAGAAAATGTTTTGCACATGCTCCATAAATTTTGTCTATTACACAAAATGTAAACAGTTGTCAGGTTATATACAATGCGGCAGATTTTAAAGACTTGGCTTAAAGCTTCCTTTTTGGAGGAAGTGATTTCTTCTGGTATTTCTGCTGTATTTTTAACAATACTTGTTCTCAGAAACCTACTAATGTTTTTCAATACAAATAAGAGTTATTGGGAGGAAAAACTAAATAATTTTGCATTATATATTGATGTTTTTCCACATTTGAATTAAATGTATACATATTTTAATGATTAAATAATGTGGCTTAATACAAGTAAACAGAGAGCATGACACAAGCTGACCTGTGGGAAACATGACAAGCGTCGAGGGATCAGTAACCAACCTGTTGGAAGGCCTCATTAAGTTGGCCCTGCTGCAGTAACTGCAGTATGCTGGCCTGCTGGGCCTGGTAGTCCAGATGTGCAGAGGGTACAGGTGTTCCTGCGGCTGAGCGCATGGCCTGCATGATGCTGGAGGTGACAGCTGCCTGCTGCTCCTTCATGGCCAGACTCACCTCTCCCTTCACTATGCGCTGCACCTGTGTCAGGATTGAGTCCTGCAGACTGCAGAGAAGACAGACACCTTTAGTCTACTGACATTTTAGAACAAAAGACCGGATTCTACCCCCTGTTAAAAAGGGAACAAATTAATGGACTGTATTCAAGACATGTGTCACCACTGAACACCGTATAGCGTATACCGATACATTTTTTGATAGCTAACGTAAAACAGAAATACATGACGTCACACTATGTAAAAATATCAATTCCATAGCAGAAAATGTACTATATTTGAAATCATAAAAAAATAAAAATAAAAATAAGAAAAGGATTTAAACCAGATGAAAAAAAATATCTGTAATTCTACTATTGGCTTACATTGGTATAGTTTGCAAACATTGGAATACCTTTAAGATATCATTTACTTTAACTGTTTTGTCCAATAAATTAGTAGACAAATGTTACACAAGACAGTAAAGAGGTCTGTGAAGGTGTCTGTGATAAAGGGATTCTCAGCAACTTAAAGTTTTAAAAAAAGTGCAGCTTCTGACACTTATTGGCCAAACAGATGGCAATAAAAAAAAAAAAAAAAAAAAAAAA
>NC_056703.1:1917566-1919307 GCF_018831695.1 Puntigrus tetrazona | reverse complement strand
CTGTAAGCCTTACTTTCCCACGATCATGTGGAGCTGATGCTGAACGTCAGAGCACACGCTGGCCGTCACAGTAGTGGCCAGCTGGTCTTGAGAATTCTGGAGAGTGTCAATCATCTGTTGCAGCTGGCCAATGACGGGATCCCGTGCATCCTGGTCCCGCTGTTTCCTGTTCTTGATGTGTGTCTCCAGCTGCTGGATGTCTGCGAGAGAATGTGAAGTCATTAGATATTTAGTTACAGCAACACATTACAACACCGCTTAAGACAGAAGAGTTTTTTTTTAATCAGCTGGTGCTACAAGATGTGCAAATCTGGCATAAGAGCATTTAGATTCATTAATATGCTCCACTTAATTTCGTAAGCACAAATAAAAAAGTCAGATGGGTACTATAGTCTACCATAATAGTTCTTACACTCGTTGGTTCCCTGTTTGAAGCTGTCATTGATCTGCTGAAACATGGACTGGCAGCCTCTCTCAAACACGGGCAGCACAATGCTCTGGAAGGTCTCTTTGTAGGCCGCCTGGATGGGGCCCTGCATGGCCTCTGCAGCAGCGCGACCGATAGCATCTGTAGTGTTCTGTGAATAGAAGAATAGGACAAAAAGTTAGAAGAGTTATGAGTTTTCCCCAGTTTGAGTCTTTTCGTTGTGTTCCGCAATGAATTATTCAGTGCTACATCAGTGCATAGAAGTTGGTGCACTTCTTCTGAACCGCACAGTTTGTAGTATGTCTTTCAGAGAAACATCCTTTCCAGGCAGAAATGTTTTTAACTCAGCCTTTGGAAAATAATATCATAACAAAAATCAAGTTTGGATTAAAAAAACAAAACCATGTAAAGTGTTCATTTTCAAACTTTTAGCAGCTGACCTTGGATTTAACAACTTTGGTGACATTCTCTTTCAGTGTTCCTTCCACTGCGGTTAATTTGGCAGCGATGGTGCTGCTCATCTGGCCAGTCATAGGGTCTAGACTCTTCGATATGGCTGTGTAATAGAAAAAAAAAGGTCACCTAAAGCTTCACTCAAATCTTAAATCAATAAAAGTCTTTGCTCCAACTATTTCACAGACACAGAACAAGAGCAGAATGTTCACCGTTGTATTGAACTCTATGAAAAAAAAAAAAAAGTACAGTTGAGTTTAGAACATCAGCGCTCACCCTGTGGGACGGTCTTCTTCATTTCTTCACGTAAAACTTTGTCTAGCCTGTTGCAGAGACTGTTGTTCAGAGTCTGGACGAGCTGTTGAACCAGCTGGTCCTGGAGCTGTTGGTTCCGGCTTTGTCCTTCAGCCAAAATTCTCTCCATTCTTCTCTCTGTGTTACCAGTTAAAGTTAACAACAAATTGCATTGGCCTTACCAATCCAAAGTGATTACAAATAGGGCCGGTCGACCAAAATTTTATTAGTGGCAGGAGAAAAAAATTAAATCCAAACTGGCAAAGTCACGCAGATCGTTATTATCTGGTCTATAGCAAAACTGTATGTTTCGGCAGGACATCCAAACACACACCTATCATTCATCCACCACAAATATGGCTTATCATCTAAAATATGTAACATAGAGAAATGCTCGCTATTCAAGTGTTTGTGCAGAGGCTGAACAGCAAGGACAGAAGGGAGGCACCAGTGCACATATATTTCAAATCTGTAAAGACTATGATTATTTGTGTGCACTCACAGTAACAAAATGTAGGCGCATCACTACTGTGAGGATGATGAGTAAGTGTGTGAGTTCATGTCCTA